>NC_088839.1:13860533-14131851 GCF_904066995.2 Poecilia reticulata | reverse complement strand
TTGTCACTCTTCAACAATGGCTCTGCCCACTCACTGGTCTCAGATCTGTGTGATCATGCACATAATAGACAACAACAGACGGTTTTATTTAGAAAGGATTCCTAGAGGACATACGAGAATGTGTAAAACTATTCTGTGCTCTAATTAGTGAAACGTTTTGATTCCATTTGATGCTTTTGTGCTCTGGAAGACGTTGGTTTTATGATATTTATTGTCTGGTATGTGTTGCTTTTTTAGGTTTTATTTGACTTAAGGACAAAAGATGGCTGCATCTGATGGGTTTCCTGCCAGTTTCTATGGGGAACCGGGAGTTTTAGGCATGTTGTCAAATGGGATCAGTGCGTTCCTTGTACTTCTCCAGAACTTCAACACAGCTCACAATGGCAACACTCCAGTTGGAGTAGAGAACATTCTTGCAGGTAAAACTGGATGTAAAACAACCAAATTAAGCACAGTTTAAAGTTCTAAGAAGAGAGCTTACCCCCAATTTGCAACATTTTTTTTCCAGGTGTACATCTCATCCTGATTGGCGGTGTTTGCCAGCTGGTGGCTGGGCTGCTCTCCTTCCGTAAATACGACCACCTGAGCGGCACTGCCTTCATTGGCTACTCTGCTCTTTGGGCTAGTTATGGTGCAACTAGAATCTACTATGGTGCCCTGCCTGAAAATCCAAATATGACATTAACAATAGATCAGATGATGAGCAATTCATCCACCAACATGATGAGCAACATGTCTCTTGATAACTCCACGCAATGCTATTTATGTCTGTCCATGGAGGAGTCAGCAATTGCCGGTCTGGTCCCCTACATCATCCTGTCCTTTCTTCTTGCATTTTGCTCTGCCACGGTCAACTACATCATGCCTTTTGTCTTTGGAGCCATCACAGCCACCTTGATCTTTGAAGCAGTAGCTTTAGCTGCATATTCCTGGGCTCTGATTGTCTCTGGGGTTCTGGAGTTGCTCATTTTGATCTTTGCTATCTATGGTTCAGCAGCTCTTCTCATCAAAGGTCTGACTCAACGTCTGGCCCTGAAAGGTTTTGGTACCCCACTCTTTAATGTTCTCTTACTAGGGACCCCCAACTCAGGAAAGGCTCAGAGTGGAGGCCAGGAGAAGAAGAAGAACACAAAATATGCAGAGCCAATGGCTTTGGGTTTCTTCTGCGACTCCATTGCTCCATTCATCTTTGCTTTCTACAGCTTTGGGTACATGAAATCATTTGGTCTAGGTGTTACCTGGGTATCAATCATCTCAGTTGCCCAGTTGTTCTCCAGCTACTACGCCCACCTGCGTCAAGATTGCTACCACACCACAAAGTTTGGGCTGCATGCCACATATTGGCTGATCAAAGCTTGGGAGGAGTTTGTTGTGTCTGTTTTAATAGTGGAGGACAGTAAAGTTGTGTCTGGAAGGGAAGCAATGGTAGGAGACTGGTTCTTTGTGGTGGCAGCCTTGGTGCTCTGTGTAGGGAGCCTGAACATGGACGTCCTGGAATTGATCCATAACTTGTTCTTTGTCCTGCTCACAGTCTCCACAGTCCCTCAGATCCCCCTGCAGGGTTACTACATCTTCTTTGGAGTAGCTTGTTCTCTCTTCGCTGCAGTCTCTATCTATGGCACCTTCACCCGCCTCATCAACACCATTGCAGAAAAGTCTCTCATACCTGTAGGATCACAACCAGTGTCTTCTGAGCAGCTAATTAGGGCTTTGAGATGTAGAAGGTCTAAGCAGGGAGATCAGGATGTGCTTCCCCCAGGCGATCAGACCTCAGACGCTCTGTTCTATCTTTCAAATGGGGTTGCAGCTTTGTCAGCTCTTCATTCAAGAAGCATGAGTACGAACCCTTCTCTCCTGCACCTGACCATCCCATGGGTTCTGATCTCTGGATCTATCATCCAGGCCTATGTCAGCAGGTTGCAAGTCACAGGAGGCGGCCGCTTTGGATCAGTCATCTCTTCCATCTATGTTGTTGTCTGGGCAACGTGGACATGGTTTAGATTTGCAGGTATGTTAGTGCTAATATATCAACATAATGACAATATCTATTGCAATTTAGAGGTGAGTATAATCTCGAATCCCTTTCATTCAGGTAACCAGCTTCAGCTCTCAACTGAAGCAGATTATGGTTTTACTGCAGGAGCCATCGCCTTCCTTGTCATCAACGCTTTCCTTATGCTGATTGGTAAGTTTTACCTATGCATTTTCTGTTGTCAAGATTTCTCTTTGTTTTGATTATTATGGTAATCTTCTGTTAACTGGTCCAGCTGCTTATAGAAACCTGGTTCTTCTGTTCCTGACAACGCTGATGGAGGTGGTTCTTGTTTGCTTCCTTCTATCCACCCTGAACAAGTTGCCATATGAACTTGAAAGTAAGTTATCATGAGCCACATATGATGACAAGCATTAGTTACTTAAATCTAGATGAATCTTTTCACCTTTTCACTCAATTTATGTACCTTTGACATTATTTTTTCCCACAGTTGCCATGCTTGCATTGGTGTCTCTCATATGCATATATGGCACTTTGGCGTCACTGATAAACTACATGTTCTCACAAAGAGTGATGCCAATGGGCCCTCCTCTCTTTAAGGTAATAACTTTGATGACACAATGTTTGATCCGCTAAGAATTTTCAACTGCACATGAATTATTTTGAACATTTCCTGTATCATCTGTGATTTTAGGAAAAAATGAAGTCAGAAATATCTGAGGAGCTTCCCTGTCCAGTGGCCAGCTCTCGCCTCACAAGTGGCCTCTTAAAAATTGCTCAGCTTCTGGAAGAAGGAGGTGTGTGTGGTATTCCCACAGACACTGTGTACGCTCTGTCTGCCTCCTGCAAGAATCCCCAGGCTATAGAGAAAATCTACAACATTAAGGTAAGACAGGAATACCTTTCAAGCAAAATGTCGCATTTATTTTCCACTGTGTTTAATATATGGAAAAGCCATCAACGTAATGTTAAATATGGCTCTCTTCCAGGACCGGCCAGCAGAGAAGCCTATATGCATTTGCATTTCTAGTGTAGAACAGCTGGTGGCAGCCAAGCCTCCGTTCAGCCCTCTGCTGTGGGAGTTCATGAGAAACGTTTATCCAGGAGGCATCAGCTGCATCGTCAGCAAAGGAGACTGGCTATTCAAACTAGGTAAACATTGTGAAGTTGTTTTGTTAATGCTTGTGGACTGAAATTTGTCTGGTTTTGATGACAGTTTGCTCTGAGATCAATAAAATAAAACCCTCACCTCCAATGTTAACTTCTCTTCTGCAGGAGTTGGAGCAGCTTACGACCGCGTTGGCACCAGGGACAGCATCATGATCCGTGTTCCTGACCACACCGTGACGTGCCACTTGTGTGACATGACTGGACCCCTCGCTATTACGTCTGCCAATCCCAGTGGAGAACCAGACAGCACCCACCACAGCATGGTCATCAAGTAAGATACTTCAAATAGAACTTTAATAAATGCTGGAACACACATCATGGTATTAAAACCATTGCTTTCTAAACATATGCAATATTTCTATTTTTCTACTTTCTTCGAATCGCAGTCGACTGGGGCACAAGATACAAGGGGTCCTCTGTGACGGAGAGTCCAATGAAGTTGTTGCTTCAACTGTGGTCAACTGTCTGAGCATTGATGAAGGTATGTGTAAACAATCAAAGTCTCCCACTCTCATGTTAATTTTACCCAGCACACTCTAACGGAAGTTGCTCTCACTTTTCATTTAGGTATCATCACTATTGTCAGAGAAGGCTGTGTCCCTGCGGTTAAAGTTCATCAGATCTTCGAAAGGCTGAAAAACACAATGTTGTGAGCGAATCCTTCCAGAGGACTTCTTCGTAGCTACGTGTGTGGGTCAGCTGCAGAGCCAATATTTAATACCAAAGCTTTGTTTATATTAGATATATGTAAGTGTAGCTGCCATTGCAGATGTTTAAACTCAAGTGACACTGGACCCTAGAAATGCAATGTTTACTTTGACTTGAAGAATTTCCCCTAAAATATCCTAACTTATTAAAAATAATGTTTCTCTGTCATGTTATTCTGAAACTGCTTTTTTATAATTATTGTTTGAAATAATATCAAAATATATTTAAAAGTACTTTGTAAATATTTATTCATGTATTTAAAATATTCCATCTACGAACATGGTGGTTTCATGAGCTATAAAGAAGAAATGTATGTAATAAGATCCATTGTGCATTGTTGCAATAAAGTATTTAACTACTGCAGTATCATAGTTGTGCCATGATTCATCTTGAATCTTTGAGGATGGGGATATTTTGGACCTGTGTCAAAAATAAATTTAGAAAAATGGTGGAAATGTTGTGGAACACACATAACATGAAAGCACAAAACTCTTTTTTTCTTTAGTCATTTCACTCCTATTATATGAGTGAAGAGTGTTCTTGGCCTGTACATGTTGCTACATGCATTCAGTCTCATTTCGGTCTCCTTGGAGGCTGGTAGACATTTGCCCTTCTTACAAAGAACACCACTTTGGTTGTTCGAAACTATTTCCAGTGGCAAAAAACACAGACATATTGCAGAAACTAAAGGAGTGAACCACTGTCACTATGATTAAGGTCAAACTATTTCTAAACTACCATTTGCAAAGCATGAGTGGCATGTCAACTTATTTATTTACCAAATGCTATGTCACTGCAGCATAGCATTTGGTTATCAGGGCAGATGTCATGACTACTTAATCAGGTAATATCAACCTGTCACATTCCCAGAGTTAGTCTGTGTGAAGCACAACAGTAAAACAGGAGAAACAATGTATATAGTTATATCCACATCAGGAGTTTGAATGTTTGCAAAGATTACCAGCAATGATCCAAGTGCAAAGGAATAAAATCTTTTTCTTTTGTTTTGTTTTTTTGTTCCACTGGTGGTTTCTTGAGCCCCTCCTGATTTTGGTGAGCAGGAGGCATGGATGCAATGACAGAAGACATTGCTCGTCAAATATTGGGAACATTTCAAAATATAAAATCAAAATAATAAAAATCTGATTAGAACTATCCTCCAGAAACGCTGATTTTGAGTTGCAGGATAACCGAAAAATTCCAGCGCACCGTCACTTTATGGCAGCACCTTTTTATGTCCTGCTGCTCTGCAGAAGCGCGTCTGTTTTGCTCAGAGAAAGTGTCGCAAATTATATTGATCTGCGACATGTTCCACAAACGGAATGGACCAGGGTTGTCAGACTGCTGAAAATATTTACGGAATTAAACCAAAACAACCAGGGGTTTATTTGGATTGATCCTGAAATATTTTTACTGTTAGGATATACAACGTTGCATATGTAAGTTACATGGCACATGTAAAGTCATCATTTAAAGAGGGTAGTCTGCATCACTGCTGCACATGTCATCACTTTCGTGGTAAATCTTTGTAGTTCACATGCAACACTCCCACTTGCATTTTTTTTTCCTCACACAACTTCCTGCTCTTTATTTGGAATATTTGTCAAGCAGGTCCTTTGTGTATTAAATTGTCACTATCCAGTCACACATATCATATGTCACTTTTCTCACTAAATGACCCAAATTTCCAGCGTGGGAGGCTCGTATCATCTGCTTTCATTCCTTGAATAGAGTTTTCCTCATCCTAAAAAAAAAGCAAGGTCTAAAAATAACTAAAAAAAATACATAAAAAGATTTGTGACTCATTAGATCACATCCCAGAAGATGTCTCATACTTTATAAGGTGTCATATATGTAATATATTCATAATGTCTCAAATTAGTTGTGAGGACTAACATTGCTGATCACTGCTTTGATTTTAGCTTCAAAGACTTGAAATCATACAATTTTTATAGTTGATCAAAAAACTCATTATTCGATCAAAATTTAATTATTTTAACATACTGTTTCTTTTAAGATCAATCTCCTCTTTATTATTTGGATCACCATTGCATGAATTTGTCAAATGCTTAAGATTTTGTAAGCTTGTTTTAAAGCATTTAAAATATTCAACAATAATTCAACAGGCATGACATGGCAAAAAAACAAACAACAACAACAAAAAACCGGATATGACTGTGTTGAATACTTGTAACAGAAGTATTAACTTTTTCACATTCACAACCACAAACTTTGATCTGTTTTATCCAACAGACCAACAAGTAGTGTATAAATGTGAAGTAGAAGAAAAAGAATACATGCTGATATATTTTCTGTGACACATTATAATTTGAAAAGTCTGTAGTGTATTTATAATCAATCCCTTTTAATCTGATACCCCTAAGTAAATTACAGACATTTAAGTCCACCTGTGTGTGATTCCATCTCAGTGTAAACCCACTTTTTCTATTTAGGCCTCATATATTACACATATTCACATGTATTAATAAAGTACATGGTTCTTATTGACACCAGAATAAACTGACTGATCTTAAAGATAATAGTATTAGCGTTTGGTAACAGCTTTTGTATACAAAAACTGTTTCTTGGTATCATTTCTTGTTTCCAAACATGAAATAAGACTTCTTTTATGGTATAAAAAGAAGTCTTATTTCTATCTTTTTCCTAAGGTAAACTTTTTAAACTGTTTAAACTTTATCTTTAATAACATCCATCCATCCATCCATTTTTTTGCACCCTTGTCCCTTAATGGGGTCGGGAGGGTTTGCTGGTGCCCATCTCCAGCTAACGTCTTTAATAACATAAAGATACCTAATTTTTAAAGTGCAAACAATAATACTTTTATAACAAATTTAAATCAGTAATGATTTCTTGGTTAATGTCAAGTTGTCATAACAATGACATTTTGAATAATGTCAACTTTGTATTGACAGTGTCATAATTTACCGAATGACACTTTATGACAACAGTCATAAATATTTATGAAGGCTTATTCATGCTCATGACAGGAGTTATGTCATGTTTATGACAGTGTCATGTCAGTCTTATTCACCCCCCTTCAAATAAAGTGTTACCGAAAATAGATGGATGAATTGTCACATTCTTCTTTTGTTTACCCAACTGTGTGATATTGTGGATTAGTTACTAAACAGCTTTGTAGAATTTTCCCACGGAAAGTTTTCTTAAAATAGAAAAGAAACTGATGATGTATGGGGGATTTTCTCTGACATAATTCAAGAGCTCACATTTTCAGTCTCAAGGCAGGATTTCATGTGTTTTGTTCTCAAAACTTTTGATAGTTTTGCTTACATTTTTATTTGGAAAGTAGGATTCAATATCTTTCTTCTCAAAACTTTAATGCTTGTACTCAAAACTTCTCCTCGTGCTCACACTTGGTCTCCGCTCGGACTCTCTGCTCACTTTTGGAAACGACTTTTGGCACAGTCATCTGGCAACCTCTCAGCCAATTGAATGAAAGTATTGTACTGAGTGTGTTTGTTTCCTTCTAGCGGGTGTGCCTGTGTGGCTATTATCAGTTGTAGCAACCTGCGCCACTCACTGGAAGTAGGGAAAAACAACGATGTCAGTTTTCTGCTCCGTAGTACACTGAACATCTGCCAACAGTGCGCTACTGATCACTAACATCCTTATGATCTTAACCAGGAGTTTGTTCACCCAAACAACTCCCTATATTCAGTGGATGGCGCAGGTTGCTACATTTGATAGTAGCCACACAGGCACTCCCGCTAGAAGGAAACAAACACACCTAGTACAACGCTCTCATCCTGTTTGCTGAGAGGTTGCTAGGCGACTCTGCCAAAAGGTGGTTCCATTTTTGTAAGCGAGCAGAGAAAAATTGCACCAAGCGGGCGCATAGTTTCGCAAGCGAAGATTTGCTCCAAGCAGAGGCTGAGTGTGAGCGCGAGGAGAGTGCAATCATTAGAAGTTTTGAGAAGAAATCCTGTTTTCAGATTGAAAATATGTGCTCTTGGATTATGGCAGAAAAATTCCCCCATAATGATGTAGTATATATGGGTGCATGTGGTGTGTGTATTACACAGAAGAATTAAGGGAAATAAGGACATTTTTTTTCAATATATTCAAAACAGTTATCTATTTTAGTATAGAGATGAGTGGGAAGTTGCAATGAATCAAAGTTTGCTAATTAAACCAGGATGTCTAAATATACTGTAGTTGAAAATCCCCCAACATGTGGACTTTTAACATCTCGGTGTTATGAGTTCACACAATAGGTTTATATATTGAAAATCTACATTGTGATATACTTCTTTTGGCAAAAACAGATAAGGATCAAAATAACAAAAAAAAAAAAACATCCACAGTTATACAACAGTATAACCTCTTCCTCATCTGCCAACATGGGCAAATGCATTCAGTGGAATTTCCTTGTTTAAAGCATTCATACTTTTAATCTGCCCATGTATTCTCTACAGATCTTTTGTCCTTGTAATGTGAAGAGCTTTCTAAATAAAGCTGGACATTTTCTAAGCATTTTGTTGCTTAGAAAACGTGATCACGTTTTTCATATTAATTTATTTGCTCTTTATGTTCAATCTGTTCAGTCGAATAATGATGACCTAATGAAAACTTTTCCAGGCTCAAGTATATTTTGACTGACTTCCTGAAAGAAATTAAAGCTAAGAGAAGAAAGAAAAAGAGAATGTCTGTAAAAAGTGGAACAGGAAGAAATTAACCTATTGCTCTCAGATTCTCCAGAACTTATTTATTGGGTACTAAAGTTTGTGTCATTGGGTGTGGACCTCTTCATCTTTCTGCTCTATAAGTAATAAGAAACCACAATGTGGGTCAGTTTACAAAGCACATCTTTCAGTCTAACATACGCCGTCGGTTTTTTCAAAGCCCTGGGTGGAAGGGGAAAATTTTCTGAAAGTAAACAGCAAAGCTGACCGTAGAGGTGCCTAGATTTTCAGTTTCCTTCCTGGTAATTGCTCACTAAAATGTTAGGTGGGACTGCTGAAAGCAAAACTTTAACACTCAGGGAGTGTTATTCAGACTGATATTTACATAATCATAAAACATGTTTTTATGGTGTTGCCTGAGTAAAAGTTTAGGTTTCGGTTTGCTTAATGCCACCTAAAGCTGGAACTCTGTGAAATTTTACTGCAGCTGATAAAACACTGTGTTTCCTTTTGATTATTTAAAGATCAATAGGGGCCTCCTCCATCTATTAGGAATAATACAGAGGTTTCTCAAGTGATGAAGCATTCCAGCAACGTGAAGTAATTACTATCAGAAAGAAACTCTCCAACTCAAACTGGTTGGATGGTTTCAACAATCCTAAAACAACCTGGCCAGACAGTACCATAAATTTATGGTACCAGACAGTACCATAAATCTACTATCTGGTACCATAAATTTTATGGTATCTTATCTATTTCACATCACACTTATTAGCCTGTTGTTAATCTAATCATTTAGTTGACATGCTGGTGAATGATCATGCACATTAATAATAATGATGATTAGTAAGGCAAAAAAATTGGATCTGGCTGAGTTTCGCTTAATTGTATGTGTTGTGCAGTAAACATCTCAGAGCCAAATCGCCACGAGCCAAACTGGCCTGAACCTCTCACATGTGGGGTGTCAAGTGAGCGAGTTTATTTTTTGTGGAGCATTCTCTCATTCTTGGACAAGCTAAGAAAACATGATGCTTGTTGGGTTATCTGTCAGAAAAGAATAATGTGTTGAATAATGTGATTGTTCTGTTACAAAGTTTTAACCAGTGGGACGTATTTATGAATTATCTTTCATTGAAGCCACATCTGATCTTGCATTCTGCTTTGCTGTGTTACCTTTCTGGCAGGTGGCTTCAGTTGATATAATGCTGTCAACAAGTCAATGTTCTCTTTATTCTGCTATTAACTCTTTGGTTTTTATTAACAGAGAAAGTACTCAGTATGAGGGATTGCTGTAAAGTCACTGACTCAATGCAATCTGCTGGGATTCCTTGGACAGAAAAAGTTTGTTAAACTAATTTGAAAAATCAGCTGAACTTGATTCACTGTTTCATAACTAGAATGAATTGGAATCTATGTAGGATTGGATTTAAATAAATTTTTTGCCAAGTGTCTTGAAATGACATTTGTTGTGAATTGGCAACATATACATAAAAAACTGAGTTGAATTTAATGTAAATACAAGGTTTGTGAAGAATTGTTTACCATCTTACATATTTCTTTTGTTTTTGTAGCATTTATGTGTTCCAGATTAATAAACAAATTTTACTTTGGATAAAAATGACCCAAGTAAACGCAAAAGTAGCTTTTAAATGAGAATTTTATTCTGTAAGGTATCCAAACTGACCTGGCCCTGAAAATAAAGTCATTCCCCTGTTACGACTGGCTCAATGTCATAACAAAACGGGAGACCGTGCAGGGGTTAAAGTGTAGAAAAATGAATATTTATTAACAAAAACAACAATGGATCGTGGATATCAGTGGTGTAATGCAAAGGCTTGGATGTGTTGTATGAGTGCATATGGAAGTGTTGAAGTGTTGAAGTGCCAAAACAAAGACAAACGCAAATGTGCAAAAAGGAGGGGAGCTGAGGCCTGGCAACAAAACACCACAAGCGTCAAGCGGCAGAGTGGACGCTGAAGGCGACCAAGAAGATGGAGACAGCCAGGTTTAAGTACTCTGCACTCCCAATCAACTTGATCAGCAGCACCTGTATAGGGGAGGAGCACAAGGACAGACAAAAGCAACACCTGCAGCCCAGCCCTTAAGGCCCAGGGCTGTAACACCCCTCCTAGCTAAATCATAAATTAACTGTGATTAAAATTTAGATTTTGGAAAGCTGAGCTCAGTTTTACACAACGTGCAGCAGTGATGAGCCTTCCAGCAGGGTCAACCAAATTTACTCCTGAAGCACAATGACAATTCAACCAGGAAACATCCCGGAACAGAGACCTCATTTGCACAGTTTTGGTCAGAGTTTAAGATTTAACAATAAGAAACTGTGACCTGAACTCACCAATTGTGATGTTAAAGTCTCATCAGTTATTGGTCAAAAGGTCGAATGAGATCATATTACATTTGTCTGTATATCACCAGACTGGACTTCTACCAGGGAATTCCCCTGGAGGACCAGTGAGTTAATGGCCTGTACCATGGGGAGGAGCTGTCGTGTTTGACCCTTAGGCAGGATGTGATTTAGGGTCCATCTTCCAGTAAAGAACATCACCATCACCAACAGGGTTTTTATAGAGATGTAGTGAAGTCTTGGAGAGGGAACCCAGTTTTATTGGCTGAGCTAAAAAGCAATGACTGACAGCTGGTTATTATTTACTGACATGTATTTATAAAACTGAGTTCAAACACAAATATTACTGATAGCATCAGACTGTAATTATGGTAATACAACAATCAAACTATAAAGATGATTCTTTGCACCTTTACAAACTTGCCAGTTAAATTTTAAATTTAAATCTTTTCATTTATCTATGCTGAAACTATTAAATCAGATTTAATAGCATTGTCATTTTCAATTAGTTAATGTTAAAATTCTAGATCCATGGTATTTATAGTTCTGCATTTATAGTTCTGGGGGTTTAGCTTTGCATTGGGCCAGCTTTGTCGTCATCTCATTCCTTCTTGGAACATTACCTGCGAATCTCTGACACTATAAGCAACACTTACTTATTTGCAAATAATAGTAAACAATACTATTTGCAAAAGAAAACTACAAAACCAAAAGTTGCTGCTAAAATATTGAGAGATAAAAATGAAAACCCTCCAGAAAAATGTAGCAACAACTGTAAAAAATTCTGTTTGGTGGTCCTAGGCCTGCTCTCTCCACCAAACATGGTTGATGTTGATCATTGCAGCTTTGGCGAGGTCAGCATTGTTTTGTTTTTCTAGCTTCAAAATGTTTTTGTTGTTATGGCTCTCGCATATTATTTACACAGCAATAATATGCTATGGGGAAGTGAGAAAGTTAACGTGAACCCTCCACAGAATATGGAATAATTATTCTTCCATATTCTATTCAAGGACAATTGGGAAATCTTGCATAGAAAATGGGAGACAATGACCCAGACTGGTCTATAAACAGCCAGAGGACCGAACACACACACCCACGTGCAGTCTGTCAGGAACTTTTTCTACCCTGTCTGCCCCTGATATACAACCTTCTTATATTACATGACATTGTTGTTGTTTTTTTTTTTGTCTAAAGGGTTTGAACTAAATGCCGTTTTTACATAAATGAAACTTTTTTGTTTATCCTAAAAATATAGTCTCTTTCTGTCTTTTCTTATGTAATATTTTATGGTGATGGAAATTAGACAACAGATATAGTTTAAGGACCTGGTTATCTCCTCAAACATCTGATAAACTGAAGATGGGTTAAGGTTTTCTGGAATAATATGATATATAGTGGCTCAAAGCTACAATCATGAAGAATGTGATATTTTGTCTACATTTATCTAGTTTATCTAGTTTAGTTTAGACATACCAACTACTCACTATTGGCTTTAAAAAACTTTTTTTTTAATGGAAATATGGTACAAAAGGAATTCTTAAAAATGTGTTTTAGTAAATGATCACTCAAACATTACACGATCATTTACTGAAACATTAAATGATCACTCACTCAAACATAAAACATTTTATTACATGCATTTTCAGTGTTACTACTGTGCTTACTGGGAAGCACCAGTGGTTTTTGTTTGCTTGCTTGTTTTGCTTAATTTCTTTACAGTTATTTTAGCAACTATGAATCCAATCAGGCATATTTCACAGCATACAAAAATGTTTGGACAATGTTTTCAACAACTGAATAAAGCACATATGTATAGTTTGAAGATAAATATATATATATATATATATATATATATATATATATATATATATATATATATATATATATATATAATATAACAGACATTTTATCTATACATCACAACACCTAAATAGAGATAAAATGTCATAAAAAGCACAAAAACTTACATTCGGTACGAAAAAAATAAATTACTTATGTTGCCTGTTAATATTATACATCATTAGACACTATACAACATTTCTTTGGGTAATTTAGCAGCTATTTCTGTTTATCAGACTCTTGATCAGTAGCCACCACTATAAGCAACACTAAAAGGGGCTATTATGAGGCATTTCCTGACTTCTTGACTCTGTGGTTGTATAACTATGCTTTTAAGTTTCCTGGTTCTCTTTTTGACACTGTTGTGCCTATTGGACTTTGATCTCTTTGCATGTCTTAAAGGGGAACATCATATTCAAATCCTGGATTGGTATGTCCTTGTCTGTGCCGATTTCGAACCTCTTCAAATATTTGGAGAACCTTAGGGTTAGAGGAACATGAAAGACATCAGCATTAGTAAACATAATAAATAAAACAGGTTCATCTACATAAAGAGGACAGGAGCAATGGTATATTTATTACCTTGGATTTTGGAATGAGGCCCACTCTGAAGAAACCAATTTGTCCAGTTTCAATCTTGGTGCAGTCAACGACAGTAGATGCGATATTCTCTGGGGAGGCTCCATCACACAACACCCCTTCAACCTTAACAAAAAAAATCCAATATTTATCCAAAGTTTTTTTAAGCTGAAGTTCTTCTTAACACTAAATCATGGCTATTACCTTTTTTCCCAGTTTGGCATAAACTTGGTTATGGTGAGTTGTATCTGCCTCGCCTGTTGGGTTGGCTGAGGTTACTGCAATTGGACCCACCTTTTAGAAATAGAACATGGTCAATCATTGAGTTGCATGTAACATTATTTTTTAATCACAGTAAAATGGAAATTACCAAATTAATAAGATGTGTAGCTACTGCACAGTCTGGACTTCTGATGGCAATGCTTTGTGGAGTCCCGATGTGTTTGGCAGCATCTCCCAAACCAAATATGTCCAACCATGGTCCTATCAAAGTCAGCCAACAATACCCATTAGATGTTCACATGAGCACATCATGAACTGAGTTTTCACACAGTTTTCTCATGAAAATAAGAAATCACTCACCTCTGGGGATGACCATGCTGATAGAGGAAGGCCATGCAGCCTCCATGAAGTCCAGGAGCAGGGGACTCAGTAGGTGTCTAACAGGCTCCAGCTGCTTGACAGAAGAGATCCACATGGACATGGGTCGGTCCTCAGCCTGCTTCTTAACCCTGAAGCCAAACAGTGATGGTCAGTGACAGAAAAACTGATAAAAAAGTTGCTAAGAAAAGGTTTTTACAACAATGAAGCCTACTTGTAAGCTTTGATTACTGCATCTGGTCTGTTGCAGGCAGCCACCAGCACATAGACAGTGTCAGTTGG
This sequence comes from Poecilia reticulata, assembly GCF_904066995.2. Taxonomy (NCBI): domain Eukaryota; kingdom Metazoa; phylum Chordata; class Actinopteri; order Cyprinodontiformes; family Poeciliidae; genus Poecilia; species Poecilia reticulata. The sequence continues at coordinate 14,117,657 of NC_088839.1, read as the reverse complement.
CATTCCACATATGCCTCCATTTTTCATGATTTCTACATCATAGAAATACAGAGCAGAAGACAAATATGGACATCAGGTCATTCATGTAAACAGATCACACTAAAAACTATCGACATGATCTCCTCACCTGCAATCTGCTGAACTGATGTTGCTTTGCGAGCTGGTACATGCGGACAGACCCCTTCCCCTCCTCTGACCCCACCCAGATTGACTAAAGGTCTTCCTAAGGGGATTTGAGGAGACTGGAAGGTGCTGTTGAAAATGTGCGCCAAGAAACAGTAAAAACTGACAAGACCAAAGATGATTGTGACGCCAATATCATAACCATAGGGCAGAGCACCAATTGCATCCAGCAGGAAGCTGATGAGGATGAGCTGGAAGGTGAATGCGTAGACAAACCAGGCAACATTAAGAAATATTGCTGCAATTGTCAACAGGAGGTTAAACATCATAAAGCCAATAATCCCAACAGCAACATTGAAGCCTCTGGTCTCACTGTAAAGACCACCAAATCGTGTCAACCCCCACACCGTCCACATCAACCCGTAGAGAATAAAGGCGGTGCTCTCAAGAGTTTTACCCCGAGCAAACGCCACCGAACCGCACAGGAGCTGCAACACTCCACCAGCCATCACTGCCCAGGGCAAAACCAGCACAGTCAGAGGATTCCTGTCCCCAATCGTGGCTGTGATGGCAAAAGCCGCCAGAACATTGCAGGCGTGGCCCAACACTTCTGCATCTGCATATTTGGAGTATCCAAGGTGAGGAGTATGCCGGTCTTTATCCAGAGCCCTAAGAGTAAGACTGCGATTTCTGGTTACTAAAGCTTTGAAGTGTCCCTGCCCAGTAGGAATTTTGGTACTGGAAACCATGTTGAATGTTGTAACAAAAAGCATTCCAGCAGAAGCTACAAAGATAGCTCCTTGTACACCCTGAGTGCCACCTTGGAAGAAGCCTTGAGGTTGGGCTGCGATGGAAATACAATAGGCTACAAAGAATAACTGGTAGAGGCCATCCAGCAAGCTCTTCTGACAGCTGAACAGTGCGAGGACAGAGAAAAGAACCGCAAAGACAACAGGGAAGGGAACCGGGGAGAACGGCTGAATGGAGTACAAAGATAACAGAGCGCTATAACCCTCAGCAAATTTTAATAGAGATGTAAAGCCATAGAAAGTTGCAGCTAATGTGTCCATTGCTCGGTAACAGAGGACACACATGCCAAGCTGGAAGACTCCAGCTGTCCAGAGCCAGGCGACATGGCCAACAGAAAGTTGGGGGACCACGCCTACCAGGGGACAGGCTAATACAGAGGCAGATAACAAGTTCATCACCAAACCTACACTAATTACATCACTGCAGCTCTGGTTCTGCTCTGTTTTCAGTTCAGATTTCATGATTGCTCCTGGAGGTTTCACTTTACCCTGTGTGATTGTGTACAGCAAACGCCCAAAGCCAAAATATGCACACACAAGACAAACAAGGAGGTAGTTTGCAGCTGTGGCAGACTGACCGAAGTCTGAATCTGACAGAGCAGCGATTTGATGAGCACAGGCTAAAGAAATGCTGATAGCTATGACCAGGAGAACTGGTGTCTTCACAAAGAGGGCTGCAGTGCCAATAATGAACAGGGCTAAGGTAAATGCTGCCAGGCCAGGAATCAGAGAGGATTTTAGCTCTGTGAGTGGCAACACTCTCTGTCCTATCAGGATGTAGACCAGACCCGACCCACACCACAGTGCAGAGATGGTCAGACACAGAGTGGAAAACAGCCGTGAGTGGGACAGACTGTGACGGACACCTAGAAAGATACAGGACAGGGTCAGGAGGCTGGAAAAGGCAGAGAATTCAAATCTGTGAGGTGAAACAAACCTGTGTAAGCTATCAGGGCAGCAATGATGAGGAGTAAGATCCCCAGCGCAGTGTGGGGGATGAAGTCTTTTTCAGGAGTGCTGGCATAGCTGTTCACCAACAGCAGGAGAGAGCCTGAAAATGAAATCCACAGCTGTTATTTGGAAGTAATTGAATCAAAGCAATGCTCCCAATTAAAAGAAAAAGTAAAAACTTTATTTTCTCCTGGAATAAAGACAAAGGCTTGTCCACAATAACAGCAAAAGTATTGATGTCCACAAACTGTGTTTAAACCAAGCACCAATAGACCAACATTTTTTAATCAGAAAGTTGAAGTGGCACATTTGTCTAAGTGTTTTGAATTTTCAGTATTCGTTGGTGATAAAAATACAAAAAGTAAATAGATTTTTGATTTTCCATATCACATTTGAACACACTTTTACAATAAATAAAGTAATAAAGTCACTTTTATGATTTATTTTGTGTATTTCTGGTGGACTGGTAATGCTGTGACGGACTATGAATCTTTCCAGGGTGTACCCTGCCTTTCGCCCAATGATTGCTGCTCACCAGCCCCTCTTCAAAAAGTCACATCTTCAAAGATAATTTGAAAAATGAGACCTCTCATGCCAAAATATAAAGACAGAAAGAAAAACCCGACAATCACCCAGTCAAAGCCTTTTCTTTGTTCCCTCCTCCTGGGTCCAGAAAATACTAAAAATAAGTTCTATTGAAAACAACCATAAATATATCAAAATACAATTTTGTATATTATCAGTGTTTTAAGTTTTTACATAATTAATATTTCATAAGTTTCAGCTTTTGAAATTTCTTTTTTCTCGGAAAACCTATTAATATGTATATAAAAATGGTAGACATTCATTCAGATCGTTTTATTTTCATTAAAAACTCTTGTCATCGAGTTCAAAGGGGATTTAATCCCCAAGGAGTGTAAAATAAAAAATAACTGAAAGGGGAGAAGCAGAAAACTCATTTTGCATCGAGAACAATGGAGGTTTGCTTGGCGTAAATATAAAATATCTAAAATATAAAAAAATTAATTAAAAAAATTTAAATTTTAAAAAAGAGAAAATACTTATAGTAACAAGAACGGACGTGATATAAACTTGAAGGCTTACCTCCTAAAATGCCCAGGATGCCGACGGACACATAAGCTGAGTTGAACTGAGCCATAGCAGCAGTAGTGCTGCTCTGACGACGTGAGGAGGACTTTTATACGTAACACTCCGCGGTCGGTGAATAGCAGAGCTGCGCCTACCTGGGAAAAACCCACAGCCCCACTAAAAGCGGTGGGACGACAAGAGGACAAGAGGTTGTTCTCCTGTGTCAGGTAGCCCGTTTTCCAGTCAAATAAGCCGACTGAAAAATGTGATACTTAGGTATAGTATCACATTTTTCACTACTACTACTACTACTACTACTACTACTACTACTACTACTAATAATAATAATAATAATAATAATAATAATAATAATAATAATAATAATAATGTTATGAAATCTTTTGATTTCCTCTTGAATGGCAGAACACATGCTCCTAAAATTAGAAGTTTTGCAATTTTGTGATGCTTCTTTGATTCATTTCCTCTTTAGCCTCCCTTTCCGTTTTACTAAACCCCTGCGTCCAGATGGATGAGATTAATGTCTTTTAATAGCATCACCACAACTGGGAGTTCATAATAGTCAATGATTCGGCATTTTTTTAGGTACAAGGATTCACTATTAAACTGATTTTGGTAACTTGATGCTCGTGACGTCAGCGTCTTGAGCAGCGTGTTGGTTGGACGGAAAAACCCAGCGAGCAGGAGGGGATTATAAAACCGCTCTGCTCGGAGCTCAACCTTCAAACCAACTGAGGAGGAGCTGCGCTGCGCCGTGTTCAACAGGAGAAATACTACAAAAGCTGAATAAGGTGAGTAATATAGTCTCTTGATCCGTTTGCCTTCAATGCATGTTTAAAAAAAAGTAAACGCAACAGATTGTTTAAGCCAATTAGTTTTTTTTTTTTGTTTAAACAGCAAACTGAATTAGAAACGATTAATTAATTACTCTGTGGCTTCAGTAGCTTAAAAATATCACATAAACTGTCAGAGTTAATATTTGTGCTAAAACTACTTATTTAGTGTAATCAGTGATCAGATAAAAAACAGATTAGTAGACATTTATCAACAAATCGATTATAGGATTTTTTTTTTCTAAGTCCAATAAGTCCCGTTTCTATTGACTGAATAGAAACTGCCTGCCTACCTGTGGCTGCTTGTTCAGGTTAGTATTTGAAAATGCAACACAATTCTGTTAACGCCCTCTACTGACATGTACTACAAAGGAACAGTAGAAATATATATTTTTTCTATTTTAAATCCAACCTGCTTCACCTCTGACTTGCTTGTATTTTATTGGTCGCTCTGTCATAATCCGTTGATATAGGAGTTTATATTAGATGCACTTATAAAGAGACAGAGTAATGTGTTCCTTTGATTTGATTGGGTATTTTTCTAGGCACTGTGAGGCTGACAGCGTGATGGAGCGACCGGAAGAATTGCATAAGAGCACAGTAATTAAAAGTAACTTCCCCATTAGATGGTGAATGGGTTACAAAACCTAAAAGCAGGAAGGGCATCCTGCATGGTTCTCCTCTGCATTTTTTGTGAACGGAGTCTGTCACTAAACCTGCTCCTAAGATTATCTGTTGTATGTTTTTTTTTTCTTGATACCTGCACACCACAATGCTACAGCAAAAAAGATGGTGCATCTCACAGGCAGGTTGTAACATACATCAAATAACCTGAGTCGAGCCGGCTCAGATCCTTCTTGTACTTGGCCTCCACCTTGGCTGACCAGTCTAGCTGATTCTTCAATTATACTCCTAAATATTTGTAAGACTCATTAGCATTGGAGAGGGTGGGGAGTTGTTCCTTCTGAAATCTATCACCAGAGATTCCCAGATGAGCCTCCTCACACCATTTCACAAAGTAGACTCACTAAATTCATCCTCTCTTCCATTCGCCACACATAAAACTTGACTTCTAGTCCTTGAGTCCGAATCACACCTCATACCTTTAGGGTTAAATTTTTTTGTTTTTTGGAGACCTCATCCCCGAATAAAGACAGGAAAAAGTCTACTTAATATGTACAGTAACATCAGAGAAAATACTTTAACATTTAAGTGAACACTGAAGTGTTCCCTTTATTTTTTTGAGCAGTATATATCACATTTTTGTTCTCCTCAGAGCATCTTTGGTTTACACTGAAATAAATGTTGAATTAATATAGCTAAGAAATATTAATTTGGACAAAAACCACATTTATTGCTGCCAGGTTTTTACTGCTACCTGCAAGCAAGCAGCTGCACTCCTGAGACTTGTTTCTCACCTGGCTCTGTAAATGTTTTATGTGAACATGCAACAGGTGCCAAGTGGCTATCACCAGTCTGACTATACTACCAATGGGGAAACAGAAATTCAGACCTCACCATGAATGATTAAGAACCAAGTTGGCACCTTGAAGAGTCTCCTTCTGACTGAACATGTGTGTGTGTGTTTCTTAGCAATCATGGTGAAGCGTGTTGCAGTTATTCTGTCCGGCTGTGGCGTCTATGACGGCACAGAGATCCACGAGGCCTCGGCCGTCCTGGTCCATCTGAGTCGCGCTGGCGCAAAAGTAAGAACAAAAAAAAAATTTGTTTTTCTGTCAAAACATTGTGTTGATAGAAAACCAGCAGGAGTTTAATGATTTTTAGTTACCATATTGGTCGTTTGATCTCAGGTGAAGATGTTTGCCCCAGACGGAGATCAGATGCACGTTGTAAATCACTGCGAGGGGAAACTACTGAGGAGAAGAGGAACATCCTGCAGGAAAGCGCTCGTATCGCTAGGGGCGACGTGACAGATCTGGTAAGCTGGACGTCTCAGCGTTTGATGCTGCCATCATTCCAGGTGAGTTCATCTTGTATAACTCAGAGGAAGCTGTGTGAAGCTCCTCTGTTTAATGTTTCAAGTAGGTTTCTGAACAACCCTTTTTCTCTATCAGGAGGGTTTGGTGTGGCTAAGAACTTGAGCGACTGGGCTGTAAGAACAAGAGCTGCACGTCCAGCCACATCTGGAGAAGATCATCAAGGATTTCCACAAAGCAGGAAAGCCTCTGGGCATGTGCTGCATTTCCCTGTCCTGGCTGCAAAGCTGCTGCCCGGCTGGAGCTCACCGTGGGCAGGACAAAGAGTGTGAAAGTGGTAAATTTCTGTTCACATTAGGGAAATGTTAGTCTATTGGATTTTATGTGATCATTCACTTGGTTTTTATCTTCAGGTGGCCGTTTGCTCAGACGGCTGGAGCTTTGAAGGACATGGGCTGCAAACACGTGAACAAAGACGTGGATGAAGCTCACGTTGATGTCAAGAACAAGCTGGTCACCACCTCTGCCTTCATGTGCAACGCTCCCTTTCACAAAGTGTTTGATGGAATCGGCGTCATGGTTCAAGAAACGCTGAAACTTGCCTAAGAAGATTGTTATATGTAATCAGTTCTATTTATTTTCTCCAGGAAATCATGAGAGATGCTGCAACATTTAATCAGAAACTCTAATTAAACAAATATCAGATTGAAATTTTAAATAAAGCATTTTCTGGAACTTACAGTTTTGGACATATTTTTCTTCATACATACACAAATTTTGTATGAGACGGCAACCTCTCATTGCTCTACAATGTGTGAAGTGACTGCTTATTCAGATAATTTAGGTTTTTATAATAAATTTTGTTTTATTTTTTGCATATGTGAAAATAGAAAAAAAGCTTTGTTAGATGGCTTTGTCAATTGAAGTTTGATTGTCACTGCAAAGCTTAGAGGTTTGTTAAACCCTCCACTATTTTTTTTTTTTAAAGTTAATGACTTGCGTTTAAAGAAGATGCAGTTAATATTAAAGATTTTTCTTGTTGCAAAATCATTGATGCCAGACCTATTGAGACCCTTATAAATCATTAGTTGTGGAAACATTTCTTTACATTACATTGCAACTTACTTTCTCAGTGTCTAGGATCTTTAAATCAGTAATCCATTACTTCCTGTTGTAGTCTGGTAGATATCTTCCACCTAGACTTACAATCATTGGATTAGCACCAATTGGAAACTTTAAAAAAGTTGGAAATATGACACAAGACTGGACAAGTTGATGTTGCCACTACATGCAAGGTGAGGAAAGTAAAAAGTTTCAGAGTGCCCTTTTAGATTCATCAGGTTTCCAAACAATCCTTAGATAATATCTGGTGGGTCTGTCATGACATAAAAGATGAATCTGGAATACCAAAATAAGCCCTTCTCAACAAAAAAAAAAAAAAGCTGGGACTTGAGACTCAACAACAGCAATTCAAAGCATATGGTCAAACTGACCAAGAATTGAGTCAACTAACACATATGTGTTCTTTGCTTACCATCTCAGTAATCAGCAATTGAGGTGTGTGGCACTGCACATCTTTGGGTAACACTTTATTTGAAGGGGTGTGAATAAGACTGTCATAAACATGACATAACACCTGTCATGAGCATCAGTAAGTCTTCATGAATATTTATGACTGTTGTCATAAAGTGTCATTCGGTAAATCATGACACTTTTAATACAAAGTTGACATTATTCAGAATGTCTTTATGACAACTTGACATTAACCAAGAAATCATGATCTGACATAAATTCGTCATAATAGTAGTCATAATGATTTAATTATTACACTAGCAAAAGTTTTAACAAAACAGTGATAAATATTTCCACTCCCTGAAATAAAGCGAAACAAGTAGGACAAGCAATATTGATTTTATTAAGCTTAATTGCACTGTCAAATGATTTAATAACACTCATTAACAATTTCTTTTACATCAACTAAAGTGGAACAAATAGCACCGGTTATGAATATGTCATTAAGTGTTATTACAGTGTCATTAATATTAACTTACCTCAAGTAAAGTGAAACAAGTAGCAACAGTCATAAAGATGTCATTGTCATTAATATTTCTTTTACCTCAAGTAAAGTGAAACAAGTAGCAACAATTATAAAGATGTAATTTAGTGTTATTACAGTGTCAAATGCTATGCTAACAGAGTCACTTCACTTACCTCAAGTGAAGTGAAACACACTGGACTACTTATAACTACCATCATAGCTGTAGAACAAACCCTTTGTACATTGGAATAAAACAAAAGATAACTTGTTCTTCAGATACTTTAACGTCTGGTCAGTATGTTGTTACTCTGAAATACTGATTGAAAAACTAAAACAGAATTACTTATTCTTTAACTTAGGAAAATAGGTCCGTTCAACAGTAACATTTTTTGCTTTGATTATGTCAGCCATCTCCTTCGTAATAGCCTTCCTGTAATGCTCTGGAAACAAGGGATCTTCTTCTTGTCTTCATTTCCCAGAAGCAGCTCTTTGAAGGTGTCCAGAAATGGTCAGAAATTACAGCCTTTTTTGCAATAGTTAATCATGGTGAAAGCTTTTCCAGGAATTCAAACTTGGTGAATTTCTTCTGGACATTATCATAGTCGGTGATGACTCAATTCCTTGTGGTCACTTAAAAAAAGAACAAAACCAAAACATTCCAGCATTTATTTAAATATCATTCCAAAATGCTGCACACTGTCAGAATGGTAGATTGGCAGACAAATGTCTAGTTAACATGACTGGTTGTTATAAAGTGCAATACAATTATTTCTTAATACAAGTAGCATAATAACTGGAGCTGAAAAAAGAGGATTCTTAGAGACTCTCTGTCTCTAACTTTTTGGGGGGGCAAAATGAATGTACGTAGCTGGTCATAGACAACATCGGTAGGCTACAGGCTACTTTTTAAGCTTAAGGTATTGATAGGTATTGATATTAGCTAGCTAGTCATCCTTTAGCTAACTTTACCTGCATCCAACAGCTTCACTCAATTCAGTCGGTTAGTTTGTGGTAAAACTGTGAAAAGTTATTTGCATTTTGCTGGTTTGCTGCCATGATTCTTACACACACCTGCGTAGCCCTGCACAGCAGCAGCAGGTCTCCTTCGCTGCCGCACAGGAGTAAACCCAGCGCGAGCGTCATATTGCTCATGTTGCGTTTAAAGGCGGCTCGGAAAAACAGGTTACGGCATGTTAACAACGGATTAAACTGCTAATATAAGAGACAGAGGACGCAGATATGGGAAATGTAGCCCCTACGGTATCAAATTGACAGGAATAACAGAGAGTTGGCCATTCTAAGGTAAAAACCCAGCGCATACAGCGTTCATGTTTTTTTTTTTATCCTGTCGGCTTGACTTGCTCATAGCTAACATTACAGAGAAAGAGAACATAGTCAATGTTATTTTCTCAAAGAAAATGTAAAGTTAATAATTCACATGTATTAGGTGTCAAACTTCAACTTCATTTTAAACAGGACGTCTGGCCGTTATAACTTGTGTTAGGTTTGCCCCATAGACATTAATGTCTATGGTTTGCCCCATATACATAATATAAGAGTAGATGCCTCATGAATCGCTCTTGCCTATTGTCGCTGACAAGATTTAGGGCGGCCATCTTGGAGCGGTACTCCACTCCACTCAGTTTATGTGTTTAGCAGGCAAAATGACATATCAGCGTATTTAATCAATCATAACCAGTGGTGGAGAAAGTACTCAAAAAATTTACTTAAGTAAAAGTACAAATACACAGACAAAAATGTACTCAAATAAAAGTAAAACTACCACATTAACATTTGTACTTAAGTAAAAGTAAAAAAGTACTGGCTTTTAAAAATACTTAAGTATTAAAAGTAAAGTACTTGCTGAATGGATTACCTAATCGCTAATATCATTAAGTGAACCAATTGTATTTCATTTTAATACATTAGAAATTTGCCATTTTAATGAACAATGCCACAGATAAAGCATGTTTTTATTGTGTTTACTCTGTAACATAGTTTAGACTTAAATATGTGATTCTATGCATCATAATTTCAAGGATGGAAGCATCTTGTCTCCTGTCCTAACATAGCATGAACTTCACTTTTTTTGCCACTTGTGGCAAATCCAACAGAAAGGGGATGGAAAGTAGGTGGGTGGGGGAGGACAGGCAACCAAGGAGCCAGTAGTAGTGTTGTAGTCAAGACCACTTAACTCAAGACCAAGTCAAGACCAGCACCAGGTGCTACGTGACACAAAAAAAATTTACTTTTACCTATCAAAATTGCTTCTTAAATTGATCTGAAAGATCCACATTCCCATAAAAAAACTAGATATTAAATACTTAGAGCTGAAATGAATTTAATCAGTAAAGATCCGTCCAGAAGAATCGGATCGTTCCTGAATATCGTACCACTATATTGCACTTTGGTACCAGAGTTGTCCCATATATGCGACACCTTAGTCAACACCTCCACACAATAATTCAGCGCATGAGTGACAACTTTTTTCATCGCAGATGCAACATGTGTCTCTGTACAGCTAGCTAACACGGAGCTTACCTTTCTTTAAGCTTTTCTTCCAAGTGACGCTAAAAGTTGGATGAAGTCCCCACCGTCTGTGAAAGCGAAGCGCTGCTGATTTTACATGTCGCCATAACAATTTATGCAGCGCTATTATATTACTGATGATTAGACAGACAGCTTCTCCCGCTCAGAGGAAACAACTGCGCATGTCTTGGAGCTTCGCGTGCGAGTAAAGGGGGAGGCGATGGGTGACAACAGACACGTAAGACACGTAACGGCGCCATCTTAAGTCCCTGAACTTCACATTTTAACGGTAAAAGAGCAACGCTACTTGGATGTAACGAGTAACGCGACACTTTTGTAGAAATGTAGTGAAGTAGAAAGTACAGATACTTACTGTAAAATGTAGAGGAGTAAAAGTAGAAAGTATCCATTATTAAATCTACTTAAGTAAAGTACAGATACACGAAAATTGTACTTAAGTACAGTAACAAAGTGCTTGTCCTTCGTTACTTCCCACCACTGATCATAACACGCTTTTTTGTTACTGGAAACCATATTTAAACATCTATCAAAGCTACATTTATAAACAATTGTATTTTTTAAGTATGTTTTTAATACATAGTTCAGCATATTTAAATATGCTTGCTATAACAATAGAATAGGAATGGAATATTCTGATATTGGTGTATGATGGGCATATTACAAAGCACACAGTCGTTAATAATTTATTTAATATTTTATTTAGTAATATCAATACATATTTATATAACTATACGAACACAAATAATGATTAATAATGACAAATAAATAATGAATAATACTGAATAATATATATTGGATATATATATGTTTTCCAGCCGACGAGTTCTAGCTTCAGAGTGATTCCGCACCTGAGATCGAGTCCAAAATCCGATTCGAGATTCATCCGTGCTGCAATCAGTGGTGGGAAGTAACGAAGTACTTGTAGTGTCGTTACTGACTGTACTGTCAGTAACGACAGACAGTACAGTCTGTCGTTACTGTACTTAAGTACAACTTTCGTGTATCTGTGCTTTACTTAAGTAGATTTAATAATGGATACTTTCTACTTTTACTCCACTACATTTTACAGTAAGTATATGTACTTTCTACTTCACTACATTTCTACAAAAGTGTCGCGTTACTCGTTACATCCAAGTCGCATTGAGCTTTTTTCCGTTAAAATGTGAAGTTCAGGGATTTAAGGTGGCGCCGTAAAATCCGAGCAATAACGTGACTTAGTGTCTTTTGTCACCCATCGCCTCCGCTTTACTCGCACGCGGAGCTCCAAGACATGCGCAGTGGTTTCCTCTGAGCGGGAGAAGGTGTCTGTCTAATCGTCAGCGCTGCATAAATTGATATGGGGACATGTAAAATCAGCAGCGGTTCGCTTTCACAGACGGTGGGGACTTCATCCAACTTTTAGCGTCACTTGGAAGGAAAGCTTAAAGAAAGGTAAGCTCCGTGTTAGGTAAGCTCGGTGGCCATCCACCCAAACACGGAGAAGTGTTTAAAAACACTGCAATGGCTCAAACCATTAAGGTAAATCCCTGAAGTTAATCAAAACAAACATTTTGACTGTTCTGTGTTTTGTTTTGTTTTTTAACATTCATACATCTTTTTGTAGAAAATGTAAAGCTTTGTATTTATTATAAAAAAAATAGCTGAAAAGGAGAGAAACACTGGGAATTTAAATGAAAGGGTGTTCAAAAAGTGTGGGCCGGAGGCCATTTGTGGCCCAAAAATTCAATTTGTTCAGCCACAAGTTAAAAATATAAAAAAAATTGGCAAAAAAAAGGAGAAAATTTGGAAATTGTCTGTTTCCTTTTAATAAGACAACGTCAGAGAGATATATAGACACCCTTCTGTCAAATTTTAATCGGAGTTTGATGGATTAATTGATATTAATTTATATCAACCCTCCCCCCCACATCCGGTAACCTAATACCCCCTCCCCCCAAACATATGTCATATATATCATATGATGGGAACTTTGTGACCTCCTGACCTCCCTGGCACCCTTATTTCAAATTTTAATCGGAGTTTGATGTGAATAAATAAATATAAATGAATAAATAAATATACTATATTCTAAATCATGTTGAATTAGATTAGGAATATTGTAACAAATGGTTTTAAACAGATTATATTCATGATACACAGTGCTGGAATTAATTGTCTCTAACTCTTGTCCCATAAGAGACAGAGGTTGACAGAGGAAGCAGAGAGGAGGGGGGAGAGTCTTGCTGTGTGTGTGTGTGTAGCTGATCTCTGAGCCAGCATACGGCTTGCTGTGTGTGTGTGTGTGTGCGTGTGTGTGCGTGTGTATCTGATTCTGAGCCAGCATACGATGAAACCTACCTCGTAGTATTTCACAGAATGATATATCCTATAGCTAGGTAAGAGACGGTGACCTCTGACCCCACAGCCGGTGATGCCCACCTCAGGATACATTAGGCAATCCTTCTGAAGGAAAATTAGCAGATTCATGCCACATGGTCCTCTTTAAAAGTAATGTATCATATGTCTCAACCAACATACGATGAAAACCTACCTCGTAGTCTTCCGCAGAATGATATATCCAATAACTAGGTAAGAGAGGCTGACCTCTGACACTTCAGCTGGCTTTGCCTACCTCAGGCAATCCTTCTGAAGGAAAAATTAGCAGTTTCACTGCCGTACGGTCCTTTAAAAGGATGCATCATCTCGGCAAGACCACAACAACACAGATCTTCTCTCATCTGCTCTGCGGTACAACAGGAGTTGTAAGCTTTTACATTTTGCTTTATCTTTAAACCAGCATTATTCTGAATGTTGTTGAATCAACAGTGATCTTCTCAGTGCTTCATGCTTTCTCCAAAATAGTAAAGTTTAAATACATTTGAAACTTGTAGATTTTTTTTTTCTGTAACACTTGCTAGTGTGACACATTTCAGTAAAAGTTCCTCAAATATGTGACAGGGACTAAACAGGCCCATGTTAGGCTACTAATATTTATCTTTCAGTTTTCCCCAATGTTTAAAGTTTTTTACAGTGCACAACCACACTCCAAGAGTTGCTCCAACATGGTAAATTGTTTTGTTGCCTTTAAAATTATCTACAGCTTTTGTCTCTGACTTATACGCAGTTTGTTTTTTTGGCCCTAATGATTTTTTTCCCTCCATCCGTTATCTGACATGCTTAAGTGTGTTCAACAAAATATAGCACACCCGTAGTTGTTAAGGTTCCAATACTAAGAACTTATAAATGATCAATATGAACCATCAGTCTGTATTAAAATATTTAGTACAATTAGTATTTTTTTATTTAGATTTGATGTTTTGATGTGAGCATTCGGATTTCTATCAATTTATTGAGTGACACTCTGTGTAAATATTTATCAAACTAAATGGTCATTCAGGTTTTATATAGTTTTTTTTCTCTTCATTCATTGCATGTTGCAGAAATTCAAATATATGCTGGCTATCGACCAACAATTCAATCAGTGAATCTTTGCTTTTTTTTATCAAGTAGCCCCTCTCACGGAGACTTACATCTTCTGACACCTGGCCCGGCTTATAATACACTTACCTAAAGAATAAATCATGCTCGCTACACAACCAGGCTCCAAAAGTTGGTCACAACATGGTAAATTGTTTTGTTACCTTTAAAATTATCTACAACTTTTTTTCTTGGTCCTAATGATGCTATCTGTTCAATAATGCTCACTAACAGACAGTACACCTCTTGTTATTGATAAGCTTATAAATGATCAATGTGAAGCATCAGTATGCATTCAAGATCACATCAGTCAGATTTCGTAAAATATTATGATTCTCAGGAATCAAAATTATAGTTCACAAAATTATATTTTCAGAGAGCTTCGACTGTATGAAAGGAATGATTGAAATATACTATAAAAATATTCTATTTGCAGAATCCTGATAATAAAACTTCAATTGTGAACTGAATGATTAGATTGCAATTAGACACAAAAGAATCAACTGTTAATTAGTAATCATACTACGGAAATGACTAGCAAGATCTGAACAAACAAGAAACTTGACTACCTCAAGAGATTTCACTCGTAATGAACCGTCTGACTTTCTTTAGCCGACTAAATTTAATCTTACCAAATTGTTGCCGTAGAGCAAACAGGTACTGAGTTTGAAGCGGGTCAGATGCCTCCAGCCGTCTGCTAAAGCTAGACTCCGGCCTTCCTCACTGTAAAATAAAACATTCTGCTTAATAAAAGAGTTCAAGTGAACATCACTTAATTGTCATCAACTTGTTGTTTGTACTCATCTTAAACAAGTGGCAGGAACTTTTGGATTTAAAAAAGAAAAAAAAAGATGCTTTACAAGTTTATCTATTTGAGTCTGCAACAACTAGAATAAAATAAAAAGTGAACTATTTGAAAGTAACGAGGATTTGGGGTGGTAAATGATGAGTTTAAGAATATTGTTTGTCAAAATCGCACAATGTAACTACACTTGTCTTTTACATGTCGCAGTAATTGAATTTTTTGAGGCAGTAAAAGGTTACATTTTAATAAATAAAAAAAATTATGCATCACTAATGTATCTCATCTGCCTCATGTTCTTTGTTGGATCATTTTTGTAGCTGGATGTAGTAGCAGTAGTAATATCATGTAGTGCGATAGTGACAGAGAAACTTGATATTTATCATTTATATGGAGGACCAAAGCTGACATAATAACAATTATATATATATATATATATTTCTTTTACTTATATCTTTATTTTTTATTTATTTTATTTATATATTTATCTTTTATTATTATGTTGTGTGTGTGTGTATATACATATATATATATATATATATTTTTTTTTTTGCTAAAAAATAAAAGCATAAATACATATTTTTATAAATATATTATTCTTTATATATTTATTATTTTATTTATATATTTATATGGAGGACCAAAACTGACATAATAAAAATTATATATATATATATATATATATATATATATATATATATATATATATATATATATATATATATATATTTTACTTATATCTTAATTTTTTATTTATTTTATTTAGATATTTATCTTTTATTATTATGTTGTGTGTGTATATATATATATATATTTTTTTGCTAAAAAATAAAAGCATAAATACATATTTTGATAAATATATTATTCTTTATATATTTATTATTTTATTTATATATTTATATTTATATGGAGGACCAAAACTGACATAATAAAAATAAAATAAAATAAAAAAAATATATATACACTGCTCAAAAAAATAAAGGGAACACTTAAGTATTCACTTAAAATAAAGGGAACACTTAAGTATTCACTTAAGTGTTCACTTTATTTTTTTGAGCAGTGTATATCAGGCTGCACAGCTGGTGGCATGGCTGGTTCCTGAACGCCATCCTGTTTTTCTCCGTCCGCCGCAGTCTTCTCGCCTCCATCCGCCGCAGTCTTCTTGCCTCCGTCCGCCGCAGTCTTCACGCCTCCGTCCGCCGCAGTCTTCTCGCCGTCGTCCGCCGCAGTCTTCTCGCCTCCGTCCACCGACTCCGTCCGCCGCAGTCTTCTCACCTCCTGCCGCCGCAGTCTTCTCGCCTCCGTCCGCCGACTCCGTCCGCCGACTCCGTCCGCCGCAGTCTTCTCGCCTCCGTCCGCCGCAGTCTTCTCGCCTCCGTCCGCCGCAGTCTTCTCGCCTCCGTCCGCCGCAGTCTTCTCGCCGTCGTCCGCCGCAGTCTTCTCGCCTCCGTCCGCCGACTCCGTCCGCCGCAGTCTTCTCGCCGTCGTCCGCCGCAGTCTTCTCGCCTCCGTCCGCTGCAGTCTTCTCGCCTCCGTCCGCCGACTCCGTCCGCCGCAGTCTTCTCGCCGTCGTCCGCCGCAGTCTTCTCGCCTCCGTCCGCAGACTCCGTCCGCCGCAGTCTTCTTGCCTGCGTCCGCCGCAGTCTTCTCTCCTCCGTCGGCCGCAGTCTTCTTGTCTGCGTCCGCCGCAGTCTTCTCTCCTCCGTCCGCCGCAGTCTTCTCTCCTTCGTCCGCCGCAGTCTTCTCGCTGCAGTCCATCCGCCGCAGTTTTCTCGCCTCCTGCCGCCGCAGTCTTCTCGCCTCCGTCCGCCGCAGTCTTCTCTCCTCCGTCCGCCGCAGTCTTCTCGCCGCAGTCCATCCGCCGCAGTCTTCTCGCCTCCTGCCACCGCAGTCTTTTCGCCTGCGTCCACCACAGTCTTCTCGCCTCCGTCCGCCGCAGTCTTCTCGCCTCCGTCCGCCGCCTCCGGTCGCTGTTCACCTGCGCTGCCTGGACATGGTGTTTTTGTCATGGGTCCACTATGTCAACCTCATGACCTACAAACCGCAATTTTTGACGATCTGTCCAAGTCATTCTCCATGGGCTCTGGGAACTTCCTCTACACCCGAGTTTCTCCCTTAGCGACCACCCGAGCTGCATGCTAGTTGGACTGCCAGTATCCATCAGGTGCTTCCAGGGTGTCAGTCCAAAAAGACCTGATAGTTCTCTATCTTTGGTTTGAGAGCATCCCTCCCTTCTGGTGCCTACGAGCTGATTTTAGGGTCTTCCCCAAAACAGGCACAGAAAATCTTGTGGCCACATCTCCGATAAGCCGCATTGACAATGGAGTTGGGGGCGATGTTCTATCCACTTTCTCCAAAATGTGTTCAAGTTCTTCCAGAGGTGAAATTTGAAGCTCTGTTTCACAGATGACTCTGCCAGGATCCTCACAACACTTTTGGGCCTCTCTGGTTTGACTGGAAGTTGACCGATGATTGGGGAGGATACCAACCAGGGAGTGGTCAGTGGACAGCTCTGCCCGTCTTCACCCAAGAGTCCAAGACATACAGCCACAGATCAGATGGGAAACAACAAAGTCTACCATAGAAATGTGGCCATGGTGTCCTTGTGCTATGAGCACAAATGGACACCCGTATGCTTGAACAAGGTGTACATTATGGACAGTCCATGACGAGCACAGAAGTCACATAACAGTACACTACTCGGGTTTAGATCAGGGTGGCCGATCCTCTCAACCACAAGCCTCCAGGTCTCACTGTGAGTGCCCATGTGAGTGTTGAAATCCCCCAGCAGAACAAGAAGTCTGTTGGAGGGACACTCTCCAGCACCCCTCCAACAGCTCCACAAAAGGTGCCCAATGCGAACTGCTACTTGTTGGCTTTTCTCCTTGGTAGGAGATTAGCCAACCTACTGCCTTGCTGGCGAAACCACTCGGAAACTCGTGACCTTAAATTTCCGGCATTTCTGCTTTCAGAAGGGACGTCCTCAAAAGAAACATCCACTTCTTCAACATCATTGCTTTCATGATGTTGTGGCTCAATCTGAACATGTTCTGAGCTTTCTTCAGAATCCATTTCTTCTGAGGTTGAACACTCAGAAATTCTCTCTAAAGGTGGCACGTAATTCTCCAAATTTAAATATCCCCGGATGGATGATCTCCTAGCGGAAACAACCTTCCTGTAATAATTTTTGAAGAATTCAATGTCATCTTCTGTGAGAATTCCTGAAGAAGATGGTTTTTCTGAAGAATGCTCAGAAACGTCTTCAAAATGTGCCACAACATTATCAGCAGCTGTGTCAGAAGAAGGGATTTCCTTTGAGGCGACGTCCGTATCTGCAGCGTCCATGCCATCAAAATGGTCTGCGTAATTCTGAACTCCGTCTTCTGAGTTTCCATCAACAGAAGACGCCTCTTCTACCAATGGATTCTCATAGACTGGTTCTAAATTTATCGCATCTTCCTGGCCGTCACAGCTCGTTTCAACGGCCAGGTCCATTTTGTCAAGGGGAACATCGACACTTGTACAGACATCAGTGTCTGCGTCCCCTGGACAAGTTTCCAAGTGGAGTCCACAGATGTTTTCCAAAGCCACAGGAGCTTCATCACTAAAAGTTTCCAAACTTGTCAAGACACCTGAAGTGCCACTGACAAGGTTGGCAGAAGCGTCCATGTCACTTTGGTCTTCATCTGCGTCCCCAGGGCGTGTTTCTAAGTCCAGTTCACATCTGGACACAGTGGCAAAATCCACAGTGTCTTCAGGGGTAAAATCAGGTAAAGGTGTCAATACCCCTGAAGCGGCACTGACACGGTTGGTGGAAGCGTCCATGTCATCTTTTTCTTCATCTGTGTCCTCAGAGCAAGTTTCCCAATTCATTGCACAGATGGTCTCCAAAGCCACGGCGTCTTCAGGGGTGAAACTTGTCAATCTCGTCACGACACCTGAAATGGCGCTGGCGATGTTGGCGGAAACGTCCGTGTGGCTTTGGTCCTCTGGAATTAACTCCTCAAACCCAAAATATCTCCACCTGATATCCTCGTCTCGGTCTTCAACAACTTCTTCCTTATGTTGTCCTAGAAGTTTTTCCACTCCTTTAGAGGCTAAGTAGCCCAGGCCCCAACCGATCGATAGCATCATTTTAAAGTTGAAATGGTGTGAAATTCTCTTTACGTGGATCCTAAGGCAGCTGGAGAGCAAACTGAAAATTCTTGTATTCCAAATGATAATAATAATCTTTTGAACCTTTATGACATCATAGATGAGAACATTGGAGGCATGATGATGTCAAACAATCTGTGACAGGTTCTTGTTTGTTTTAGTTGCTATGGAAACACAGAGCTATGTGTAAGGTGGGACTACTGTCAATAAAAAATGCATGGTAGACATTTAAATCCATGAATGAAAGTCAATAAATGTGCATAAATTTAAGTTTTGTATTTGTCCTGTTTTTCAACTCATACGTGTAAAAATCAAACAAATTAGTACAAGTGTTTTATAGAATATTTTTCCAGAAGTTAAACACATCAGTCACATTTAGAAACTGTCTCTAAGCCTCTGCTGGATCTATTTTGAACCGTCAGTGAGGAGGATCCCCTTAAACAGATCATATCTTGCCTTAATTGCTTGTTTTGTTCATAGGGAAAATATTTAACATCTAACAATTAGATTTTTTTTTTACATTTGAATCAGTGACAAGGATGATGCACCAAGCAGATCAGCCAATTAATTTTATGTGTAATCTCACCTTCTTTATTTATTTTTGTACCTTTTCTCATTCTCTAACCTCTCAGCCTCTTCACTGTGTTTATGAATCGCCCCTCTGTGAGATCTCCTGTTTACTCTTAGCACCGCAGCATAAAGTGACAGTCCACCCAAAACATTTTGCTTCTCTGCTTGCAGGACCAGTTAATGTTGTTCTGTCCGTTTAGTTGAGTTTTGTTGCCCTCTCCTAGTCATTTTTGAGTAAATGAGGTTTTTTCCCCTGTTGCGTTTTTAAGCATGTTGCGATAAAAAAACATAATAAAAGTAGCAGGGAGAACCTGATACCACAGTTATGAATAGTTCCCCATTCATTTCCATGAAGCCATTTGGAACAAACAGCAAATACCTGCAGCGATGCTACAGCTGGGTTGATGTAAACATCCATACAGGTCAGCGTGTGTCCAGTTTGAGAGGCGCGTGGGATCCGTGCTGAGGTCAACTCAATCCAGCTACGGCAACACGCAGAGGCAACACGCCGCAGAGGCAACACGCCGCAGAGGCAACGCACAGAGGCAACGCGCAGAGGCAACACACAGAGGCAACACGCAGAGGCAACACGCCGCAGAGGCAACGCACAGAGGCAACACACAGAGGCAACACACAGAGGCAATGCACAGAGGCAACGCGCAGAGGCAACACACAGAGGCAACACGCCGCAGAGGCAACACACAGAGGCAATGCACAGAGGCAACACACAGAAGCAACGCGCCGCAGAGGCAACGCACAGAGGCAATGCACAGAGGCAACACGCAGAGGCAACACGCCGCAGAGGCAACGCACAGAGGCAACACGCAGAGGCAACACGCCACAGAGGCAACGCACAGAGGCAACGCGCAGAGGTACATTATGTCATGTCATATGTACATTATGTACATTATGCAGCAAAGGAAATTAGAAGATTGGACATATATCCATTATGGAGATGATCGGTTTTGGACGGGCGATGTGCCCTTATTGCATAAGCGATACTAAAGAAGGACTGATATCATTAGATACAGGGGAGAAGCTTTTCAGTTATCTAGCTTTGCTAGCAAAGTCGTTAGCTAGCAGTTAGCTAATAGCACAACAACAACAGCCTAATATCTGTATGACAGAAATACTGAATTGATAGATAAGAACAGTTTCTCCTCACCTGGCTGTCTCCTCCCCTCAGTAGTTCTTCAGAAAAAGGCAGACGCAGAGGCCTGTCAGTGTCTGTTGTATTTCATTACCTCTCTGCTTAAACCGCGACTCCAAGCTGAAGCAGAAACGATACTTAAACGTTTTCCGTCATCTGCTTTTATTTGTCTCTGTTGCTCTGAACGCTTCACTGGCAGAGCAGACTTAGTCCTACAAGATAGACGATAGTTTATGCATTTAAAGTCGGACCAATCACAACGCTGGCGCCTCTGCGGCGTGTTGCCTCTGCGTGTCGCCTCTGCGCGTCGCCTCTGCGCGTTGCATCTGTGTGTTGCCACGTTGCCTCTGTGTGTTGCCACGTTGCCTCTGCGCGTTGCCTCTGCGTGTTGCCTCTGCTCGTTGCCTCTGCGGCGTGTTGCCTCTGCGGCGTGTTGCCTCTGCGCGTTGCCTCTGCGGCGTGTTGCCTCTGTGCGTTGCCTCTGCGGCGTGTTGCCTCTGTGCGTTGCCTCTGCTGCACGTTGCCTCTGCGGCGTGTTGCCTCTGCGTGTTGCCTCTGCGGCGTGTTGCCTCTGCGGCGTGTTGCCTCTGTGCGTTGCCTCTGCGGCGTGTTGCCTCTGCGCGTTGCCTTTGTGCATTGCCTCTGCGGCGCGTTGCCTCTGCGGCGCGTTGCCTCTGCGGCATGTTGCCTCTGTGTGTTGCCTATGCGCGTTGCCTCTGTGCGTTGCCTCTGTGGCGTGTTGCCTCTGCGTGTTGCCTCTGGTTGCCTCTGCGGCGTGTTGCCTCTGCGGCGTGTTGCCTCTGCGGCGTGTTGCCTCTGCGTGTTGCCTCTGCGCGTTGCCTCTGTGCGTTGCCTCTGCGGCGCGTTGCTTCTGTGTGTTGCCTCTGCGCGTTGCCTCTGTGCATTGCCTCTGTGTGTTGCCTCTGCGGCGTGTTGCCTCTGTGTGTTGCCTCTGCGCGTTGCCTCTGTGCGTTGCCTCTGTGTGTTGCCTCTGTGTGTTGCCTCTGTGCGTTGCCTCTGCGGCGTGTTGCCTCTGCGTGTTGCCTCTGTGTGTTGCCTCTGCGCGTTGCCTCTGTGCGTTGCCTCTGCGGCGTGTTGCCTCTGCGGCGTGTTGCCTCTGCGTGTTGCCGTAGCTGGATTGAGTTGACCTCAGCACGGATCCCACGCGCCTCTCAAACTGGACACACGCTGACCTGTATGGATGTTTACATCAACCCAGCTGTAGCATCGCTGCAGGTATTTGCTGTTTGTTCCAAATGGCTTCATGGAAATGAATGGGGAACTATTCATAACTGTGGTATCAGGTTCTCCCTGCTACTTTTATTATGTTTTTTTATCGCAACATGCTTAAAAACGCAACAGGGGAAAAAACCTCATTTACTCAAAAATGACTAGGAGAGGGCAACAAAACTCAACTAAACGGACAGAACAACATTAACTGGTCCTGCAAGCAGAGAAGCAAAATGTTTTGGGTGGACTGTCACTTTATGCTGCGGTGCTAAGAGTAAACAGGAGATCTCACAGAGGGGCGATTCATAAACACAGTGAAGAGGCTGAGAGGTTAGAGAATGAGAAAAGGTACAAAATAAATAAAGAAGGTGAGATTACACATAAAATTAATTGGCTGATCTGCTTGGTGCATCATCCTTGTCACTGATTCAAATGTAAAAAAAAATCTAATTGTTAGATGTTAAATATTTTCCCTATGAACAAAACAAGCAATTAAGGCAAGATATGATCTGTTTAAGGGGATCCTCCTCACTGACGGTTCAAAATAGATCCAGCAGAGGCTTAGAGACAGTTTCTAAATGTGACTGATGTGTTTAACTTCTGGAAAAATATTCTATAAAACACTTGTACTAATTTGTTTGATTTTTACACGTATGAGTTGAAAAACAGGACAAATACAAAACTTAAATTTATGCACATTTATTGACTTTCATTCATGGATTTAAATGTCTACCATGCATTTTTTATTGACAGTAGTCCCACCTTACACATAGCTCTGTGTTTCCATAGCAACTAAAACAAACAAGAACCTGTCACAGATTGTTTGACATCATCATGCCTCCAATGTTCTCATCTATGATGTCATAAAGGTTCAAAAGATTATTATTATCATTTGGAATACAAGAATTTTCAGTTTGCTCTCCAGCTGCCTTAGGATCCACGTAAAGAGAATTTCACACCATTTCAACTTTAAAATGATGCTATCGATCGGTTGGGGCCTGGGCTACTTAGCCTCTAAAGGAGTGGAAAAACTTCTAGGACAACATAAGGAAGAAGTTGTTGAAGACCGAGACGAGGATATCAGGTGGAGATATTTTGGGTTTGAGGAGTTAATTCCAGAGGACCAAAGCCACACGGACGTTTCCGCCAACATCGCCAGCGCCATTTCAGGTGTCGTGACGAGATTGACAAGTTTCACCCCTGAAGACGCCGTGGCTTTGGAGACCATCTGTGCAATGAATTGGGAAACTTGCTCTGAGGACACAGATGAAGAAAAAGATGACATGGACGCTTCCACCAACCGTGTCAGTGCCGCTTCAGGGGTATTGACACCTTTACCTGATTTTACCCCTGAAGACACTGTGGATTTTGCCACTGTGTCCAGATGTGAACTGGACTTAGAAACACGCCCTGGGGACGCAGATGAAGACCAAAGTGACATGGACGCTTCTGCCAACCTTGTCAGTGGCACTTCAGGTGTCTTGACAAGTTTGGAAACTTTTAGTGATGAAGCTCCTGTGGCTTTGGAAAACATCTGTGGACTCCACTTGGAAACTTGTCCAGGGGACGCAGACACTGATGTCTGTACAAGTGTCGATGTTCCCCTTGACAAAATGGACCTGGCCGTTGAAACGAGCTGTGACGGCCAGGAAGATGCGATAAATTTAGAACCAGTCTATGAGAATCCATTGGTAGAAGAGGCGTCTTCTGTTGATGGAAACTCAGAAGACGGAGTTCAGAATTACGCAGACCATTTTGATGGCATGGACGCTGCAGATACGGACGTCGCCTCAAAGGAAATCCCTTCTTCTGACACAGCTGCTGATAATGTTGTGGCACATTTTGAAGACGTTTCTGAGCATTCTTCAGAAAACCATCTTCTTCAGGAATTCTCACAGAAGATGACATTGAATTCTTCAAAATTATTACAGGAAGGTTGTTTCCGCTAGGAGATCATCCATCCGGGGATATTTAATTTGGAGAATTACGTGCCACCTTTAGAGAGAATTTCTGAGTGTTCAACCTCAGAAGAAATGGATTCTGAAGAAAGCTCAGAACATGTTCAGATTGAGCCACAACATCATGAAAGCAATGATGTTGAAGAAGTGGATGTTTCTTTTGAGGACGTCCCTTCTGAAAGCAGAAATGCCGGAAATTTAAGGTCACGAGTTTCCGAGTGGTTTCGCCAGCAAGGCAGTAGGTTGGCTAATCTCCTACCAAGGAGAAAAGCCAACAAGTAGCAGTTCGCATTGGGCACCTTTTGTGGAGCTGTTGGAGGGGTGCTGGAGAGTGTCCCTCCAACAGACTTCTTGTTCTGCTGGGGGATTTCAACACTCACATGGGCACTCACAGTGAGACCTGGAGGCTTGTGGTTGAGAGGATCAGCCACCCTGATCTAAACCCGAGTAGTGTACTGTTATGTGACTTCTGTGCTCGTCATGGACTGTCCATAATGTACACCTTGTTCAAGCATACGGGTGTCCATTTGTGCTCATAGCACAAGGACACCATGGCCACATTTCTATGGTAGACTTTGTTGTTTCCCATCTGATCTGTGGCTGTATGTCTTGGACTCTTGGGTGAAGACGGGCAGAGCTGTCCACTGACCACTCCCTGGTTGGTATCCTCCCCAATCATCGGTCAACTTCCAGTCAAACCAGAGAGGCCCAAAAGTGTTGTGAGGATCCTGGCAGAGTCATCTGTGAAACAGAGCTTCAAATTTCACCTCTGGAAGAACTTGAACACATTTTGGAGAAAGTGGATAGAACATCGCCCCCAACTCCATTGTCAATGCGGCTTATCGGAGATGTGGCCACAAGATTTTCTGTGCCTGTTTTGGGACGACCCTAAATCAGCTCGTAGGCACCAGAAGGGAGGGATGCTCTAAAACCAAAGATAGAGAACTATCAGGTCTTTTTGGACTGACACCCTGGAAGCACCTGATGGATACTGGCAGTCCAACTAGCATGCAGCTCGGGTGGTCGCTAAGGGAGAAACTCGGGTGTAGAGGAAGTTCCCAGAGCCCATGGAGAATGACTTGGACAGATCGTCAAAAATTGCGGTTTGTAGGTCATGAGGTTGACATAGTGGACCCATGACAAAAACACCATGTCCAGGCAGCGCAGGTGAACAGCGACCGGAGGCGAGAAGACTGCGGCGGACGGAGGCGAGAAGACTGTGGTGGACGCAGGCGAAAGACTGCGGTGGCAGGAGGCGAGAAGACTGCGGCGGATGGACTGCGGCGAGAAGACTGCGGCGGACGGAGGAGAGAAGACTGCGGCGGACGGAGGCGAGAAGACTGCGGCGGCAGGAGGCGAGAAAACTGCGGCGGATGGACTGCAGCGAGAAGACTGCGGCGAGAAGACTGCGGCGGACGAAGGAGAGAAGACTGCGGCGGACGAAGGAGAGAAGACTGCGGCGGACGGAGGAGAGAAGACTGCGGCGGACGAAGGAGAGAAGACTGCGGCGGACGGAGGAGAGAAGACTGCGGCGGACGGAGGAGAGAAGACTGCGGCGGACGCAGACAAGAAGACTGCGGCCGACGGAGGAGAGAAGACTGCGGCGGACGCAGGCAAGAAGACTGCGGCGGACGGAGTCGGCGGACGGAGGCGAGAAGACTGCGGCGGACGACGGCGAGAAGACTGCGGCGGACGGAGTCGGCGGACGGAGGCGAGAAGACTGCAGCGGACGGAGGCGAGAAGACTGCGGCGGACGACGGCGAGAAGACTGCGGCGGACGGAGGCGAGAAGACTGCGGCGGACGGAGTCGGCGGACGGAGGCGAGAAGACTGCGGCGGACGACGGCGAGAAGACTGCGGCGGACGGAGGCGAGAAGACTGCGGCGGATGGAGGCGAGAAGACTGCGGCGGACGGAGTCGGCGGACGGAGGCGAGAAGACTGCGGCGGCAGGAGGTGAGAAGACTGCGGCGGACGGAGTCGGTGGACGACGGCGAGAAGACTGCGGCGGACGGAGGCGTGAAGACTGCGGCGGACGGAGGCGAGAAGACTGCGGCGGATGGAGGCGAGAAGACTGCGGCGGACGGAGAAAAACAGGATGGCGTTCAGGAACCAGCCATGCCACCAGCTGTGCAGCCTGATATACACTGCTCAAAAAAATAAAGGGAACACTTAAGTATTCACTTAAGTGTTCACTTTATTTTTTTGAGCAGTGTATATATATATTTTTTTATTTTATTTTATTATGTCAGTTTTGGTCCTCCATATAAATATAAATATATAAATAAAATAATAAATATATAAAGAATAATATATTTATCAAAATATGTATTTATGCTTTTATTTTTTAGCAAAAAAAAATATATATATATATACACACACAACATAATAATAAAAGATAAATATCTAAATAAAATAAATAAAAAATTAAGATATAAGTAAAATATATATATATATATATATATATATATATATATATATATATATATATATATATAATTTTTATTATGTCAGTTTTGGTCCTCCATATAAATATATAAATAAAATAATAAATATATAAAGAATAATATATTTATAAAAATATGTATTTAGGCTTTTATTTTTTAGCAAAAAAAAAATAATATATATATATATATATATATATATATATATATATATATACACACACACACACAACATAATAATAAAAGATAAATATATAAATAAAATAAATAAAAAATAAAGATATAAGTAAAAGAAATATATATATATATATATATATATATATAATTATTATGTCAGCTTTGGTCCTCCATATAAATGATAAATATCAAGTTTCTCTGTCACTATCGCACTACATGATATTACTACTGCTACTACATCCAGCTACAAAAATGATCCAACAAAGAACATGAGGCAGATGAGATACATTAGTGATGCATAATTTTTTTTATTTATTAAAATGTAACCTTCCTGTGAATCTTTAAATTAAATTTGTGGCAGGCTTTACACTGTGATGGAGATATTTGCCTCAAACCAAACAAAAACTAAGGAAATGTACTAGATGGCATACATCTGCAGTTCAATGTCCAGCTGGTTGACCGATAGAGTTTCTCAGTTTTGCACATGTTGATACTTTCTTCAAGCAGAACTTGGAGAAAACTATAACAATAAAGTACCAAGTTGGTAACAGCGCTACTACAGTCTTGGTTAACTCCTCTCCATCTACCCCAACACTTGGCTGTGTCACTCTGTACCTTAAAGCTCCACCCACTTTAGCTGTTTGTATTATTTTTTTCACATTTTAATTTTCCTGAGCCAGATTCAGGAGCAAGAATGTTTTCACAAGCATTTTTCTCATGACTTTATGCTGATTCTTATGCTCGTTTTTAGACTTTTAATACTCTGTTTACTGAGAATTATGTTGAACAGGATATTATGACTCGTGTCTTAGAAAATTGCTTCGCAAGTCAAACTTAACATCACGGTTTCTGACAACAGCTTCTTATTATCACAAGGGGTGACCTTTACCTGCTCAGACACCAGGCTATGGTATGTCCATACCAACGGTCCAGTCCGATGGGCAAATTGTAACCTTTCTTAAAACAATTCAGTTGATTTAAATTACACTAATTTACAATAGGTAATCTCGAGACAATTTACAAAAAAGTCATTTCCATTCTACTTAACAGTGCAGCAATTTAAATGTATTAAGTCAGTAAAAAAAATAATAAGTTATCTGAGTTAAAAATGCAGATTGC
This sequence comes from Poecilia reticulata, assembly GCF_904066995.2. NCBI lineage: Eukaryota > Metazoa > Chordata > Actinopteri > Cyprinodontiformes > Poeciliidae > Poecilia > Poecilia reticulata. Next base: position 14,090,251 of record NC_088839.1, on the reverse strand, counting down.
ATCATGTCATTGACTTGTTATTGACTTGTTTATATGCTTCCCCCTGTTCAAATTACTTTTACCCTGTAATGTCTGATTTGATCTATATTTTCAGGGGGACCCTGTGGAACCAACATGAACATTTGCTGCCTTCTTTTTTTGTATCTTTATTAATGGACACCACTGGAGTTCCATAAAGTCTCGTAGTAAAAGTCACATTAAGACGCAATCAGAACGCCTCATGCTGAACCGATCCTCCCCACAACCATCCTCCAACTTTTGTTTAACATGTCAGAGTTTTAACAAGAAAGAAAAACACAGAGAACAACCAGTGAAATTGTTACTTTATAAGTCACAAGTGTACATTTTATCTTTAGGCTTTATTTTTATCTTTAGGTTTTATGTAACATCATGCTAATAAGCTACATGATAGTTGGTAAATAATATCACACTGTACACAAATCCTAATCAATAATCTCTACTGGATCTGCTCCTTTCTTCTTCTGCAGCTCCTGAATTAACAGGAACAACTGATGTTTGTTCGTTCTGTAAGAAAAAAAAACAAAGTTTTGTTTCTTTTACATTGTTGTTTTTAGAGCACACAAATGATACAGTACTTAATAAATTAAAATAAAAGTTGTTCATTATATTCATTTAGCCACAAAAGGAAAGTTATTAGTTATACTCTACAATTCAGAGGGGAAAATGTTTTAGACGTGTTAATGAGATCCACATTTTTTTCAAAGTTTTGACAAACCTTAAAGTCTCTTCGTCTCCTGGAGTCGTTTCAGTGAAGTTAGCGTTCGTGGAGGGAAACTTGCTGTCGCTGTTCTGATCAGTCAGAAAGTTACTAATGTCAGAAAAATCTGCTGTCATGTCATGAGCTGAAAAAAAAATCAACAAGCATGTTTGCAAAATAGACGTAGTTTCACTTAAGACTTATAAAATAGTTTCATGATTTTGGTTATGGTTGTAGAATTTAAACTGAGGTAACACTAAACAATAAATCGTTGGGTAGATAGTGTGAAAAAGAGAAGATATTTAAGACATAAATGGCTGAAAATGCATCCGTTGTTGAAAATGAATCAAACTCATGTAACAGTGTAATGATTCACCTCTGAAACACTTTGAGTCACCAAACTTTATGCTTTCCAAACCGTTGCTATTTGGTCAGTTTGATTTCAGAAGAGCCGATGACATTTTTTATTACAGAAACATAAAAGTTACTCATCTTTAAGATGAATGAGACTCACTGCTACACTGATGGCGATGAGTTCAGCCAAAAGTAAAACATTCAGGATTCCCAAAGCCACACAGAGGCAGAGCCTCTCTTTGCTCGAACCTTAAGAAAAACCTGAACCGTAGCAAAATGTAATGCAGTACATGCTAGATTTATCTGTGACGTTTTTCTGACCTGTGTGATTAGATGCAGTTTGTCCAACAGGCTCCATGTTGACGTAAATTTCCTCCATCGCTTCAGAGTCAGTGCTGCTTTAAACACTGACTATAAAATCCACTGCCGTCGTGGAACTAAGTGAAAAACTGTGGGAAAGAGGTGAGATGTGTCTGGTGTTCAACATAAAAAGTAACATTTTATAGATATAACAGTCAAATAAAGAAATTCATGAGTGCGGTTTCAGTATTATTTTCTTAAATATCTTACACAACATAAGATTCTTGAAGGTTTCAATAGTTTCATAAGTTCATATTTCCTGGTTCTGTATCAATGAATATTTATTTCTCCTTTGTTTTCCTTCAGCTCAGTTAATCCTACTCATAATAAACATGTTACACTTTTCTATCGATGAAGAAAATAATTGACTTTTACATTCATGCACAACTTTGCTTTCTGTCGTATGGCATCAAAAATTAAAAATAGATTTAAATCACTGATATACGGATGAAAAATATCTGATATAAGGATGTTGTGATGTTCCTGCTCCTTGTGTCCAGACATGGTTCCTAAAGGGTAATAAATTGTTGGAGCAGATGACTGCAGATGACTTTATGGACCCAACAGTTTTACGGGTCTCATTCTGTCCTGATAACTAGTCATAGTCTTTCTCCCAGAAAATACAACTATCATCTTTGTATTTCTAAATCCTCGTTTAACCCTATTCCTTGTTTTCTCACTATCTCACTCCAGTAGCAGAAACACTGACATTAAGAAACAACAATCCCTGAATTGCATTATTATCAAACTTCTATAACTGCTGGATCGAATAATTACAAAATTGTATGTATTTATTCATAGTTTAAAGATATATACTTTTAGGACTGCCGTTTAGTAAAAAGCTGGATGAGCTGTCTACTAGTGTCTAAAACTCAGTCACCATGTCTTCTCATCTTCTGAGGGAGATCAACAGTTTGACAAACAGTTTGCTTTGTGAAGCACCGCCTCACTGGGAGGGAATCGAAAGGCTAACATGCCAATCAGGTGCAAGTTGGGCGGTTAAAGTAAGAGAAACCAAATCCAAAAGCCAGAATTAAATAACTGGAATAGTTGTGTAAATTAAAGACAAAATGCAATTACTTGTAAGTTTTAGACCTATGCAGGCATACAGCCATGGATAAAATACCACTATCGTTTTCTTCAGGTTTATTGTTCATTCTATAATTAATAATTCATAACAATTTGATTAGAGAACTGATATCTTGCCATTTTACAATAGGATGTCATATGACATGTTTTATTATCTCACAATGGGGGAAACTCAGATGCAACAGCAAAGTGAGACAATCGAAGCACGTAGATTCACACAAAGATAAACAAATGACGGTAACATGCTGTACAATATTGAGTCATTTATAACTAATGTCGTCAACTGAGTGTCTTCAGAAAATGCGCATGTTGTGTTTGAGCAATAAAAATACAGCAGGCTGTGTGTTTTAAATGTCTTCCATGACTGTATGTATGCAACCTTAAATGTAGTAACAACCAGACAGATATATGTACAAACTGCTCACCCGGCTGGAGAGCAGCAGCGGCGTTAGCTGCGTCTGAGTCGGTGTTCACCGTCGGCTCCGAAGCGGCTAACGAGGCTTTCCATTCTCTCCACTACGTGACAAAAGCGACTCATTCCTCACGGTTCCATCGAGCTGCCGGCTGAATATTGAAATCCGAAAGAAAAAAGCCGGCATCTTTTAGTTCATGGCTTGTTTGTATCTTCCATCACTTCCGTGTTGCAGCGAGTTTCAAACGTTGCGCCTTCATTTTTCTTCTCTCTTCGCCTCGCTCTTCTGACCATGCCCTTCGCCAATCAGTGAACAGCAGCGAAGCTTGCGTCACCTACCAAACCCGGGCTGACCCTGCTCTGAAGCAGGAACCAAAAAAGCAGCGCCAGCCCCGTTGAAAAGGCCGGTGGAAACACAAGAAAAGCGAGCGGAGACGAGCCGGGCAGGCCAGTGGAAAAGGGGCAATAGTGACATGGACGCTTCCGCCAACCTTGTCAGTGGCACTTCAGGTGTCTTGACAAGTTTGGAAACTTTTAGTGATGAAGCTCCTGTGGCTTTGGAAAGCATCTGTGGACTCCACTTGGAAACGTGTCCAGGGGACGCAGACATTGATGTTTGTAAAAGTGCTGATGTTCCCCTTGAAAAAATGGACCTGGCCGTTGAAACGAGCTGTGACGGCCAGGAAGATGCAATAAATTTAGAACCAGTCTATGAGGATCCATTGGTAGAAGAAGCTTCTTCTGTTGATGGAAACTCAGAAGACAGAGTTCAAAATTACGCAGACCATTTTGATGGCATGGACGCTGCAGATATGGACGTCACCTCTAAGGAAATCCCTTCTTCTAACACAACTGCTGATAATGTTGTGGCACATTTTGAAGACGTTTCTGAGCATTCTTCAGAAAAACAATCATCTTCAGAAACACTCACAGAAGATGACACTGAATTCTCCGAAAAATTATAACAAGAGGGTTTTTTCCTCTCGGAGATCATCCATCCTGGCATATTTAAATCTGGAGAACTACGTGCCACCTTTAGACAGAATTTCTGAGTGTTCTACATCAGATTAAATGTATTCAGAAGAAAGCTCAGAACATAATGTTCAAAATGAGCCACAACATCATGAAAGCAATGATGTTGAAGAAGTGGATGTTTTTTTTGAGGAAGTCCAGTCTGAAAGCAGAAATGCCGGAAATTTAAGGTCACGAGTTTCCAAGTGGCTTCGCCAGCAAGGTAGTAGGTTGGTTAATCTCCTACCAAGGAGAAAAGCTAACAAGTAGCAGTTCACATTGGGCACCTTTTTTGGAGTTGTTGGAGGGGTGCTGGAGAGTGTCTCTCCAAGAAATTTCCTTGTTCTGCTGGGGGATTTCAACACTCACATAGGCACTCACAGTGAGACCTGGAGGCTTGTGGTTGAGAGGATCGGCCACCCTGATCTAAACCTGAGTAGTGTACTGTTATTGGACTTCTGTGCTCATCATGGACTGCCCATAATGTACACCTTGTTCAAGCATAAGGGTGTCCATATGTGCTCATAGCACGAGGACACCATGGCCACAGTTCTATGGTAGACTTTGTTGTTTCCCATCTGATCTGTGGCTGTATGTCTTGGACTCTTGGGTGATGACGGGCAGAGCTGTCCACTGACCACTCCCTGGTTGGAAGTTGACTGATGATGGGGGAGGATGCCAGTCAAACCAGAGAGGCCCAAAAGTGTTGTGAGGATCCTGGCAGTCATCTGTGAAACAGAGCTTAAAATTTCACCTCTGGAAGAACGTTGAACACATTTTGGAGGAAGTGGATAGAACATCGCCCCCAACTCCATTGTCAATGCGGCTTATCGGAGATGTGGCCACAAGATTTTCTGTGCCTGTTTTGGGGACAACCCTAAAATCAGCTCGTAGGCAGCAGAAGGGAGTGATGCTCTCAAACCAAAGATAGAGAACTATCAGGTCTTTCTGGACTGACTCCCTGGAAGCAGCTGATGGATACTGGCAGTCCAAATACCATGCAGCTCGGGTGGTCGCCAAGGCAAAAACTCGGGTGTAGAAGAAGTTCCCAGAGCCCATGGAGAATGACTTGGACAGATCGTCATAAATGCTGCACTGCTTCCCCAGTGCAGTGCAGCACCAACACTGTTTATAGTGGGGATGGTGTACTGCTGACCTCGACTCGGGTCATTGTGGGCCGGTGGCCACTTCGAAGACCTCCTCAATCCCACCAATATGCCTTCCACTGAGGAAGCTGAGCCTGGGGACTCTGGGTCGGGGTATCCAGTCTCTTGGGACGAGGTCAACGAGGTGGTCAAGAAGCTCCTCGGTGGCAGGGCCCCGGGGTGGATGAGATCCACCCGGAGTTCCTTAAGACTCTGGATGTTGTAGGGTTGTGTTGGCTGATGCGACTCTGCAATATTGCATGGACATTGGGGACAGTTCCCCTGGATTGGTAGACTGGGGTGGTGGTCCCCCTGTTCAAAAAGGGCGACCAGAGGGTGTGCTCCAATTAGACAGGGGTTATAGTCTTAAGCTTCCTTGGCAAGGTGTATTCAGGGGTCCTGGAGAGGAGGGATAGTCGAACCTCGGATTCAGGAAGAGCAGTGTGGCAGAAAGCAAGAAGACTGCGGCGGCAGGAGGCGAGAAGACTGCGGCGGACGGAGGCGAGAAGACTGCGGCGGAGGGAGGCGAGAAGACTGCGGCGGAGGGAGGCGAGAAGACTGCGGCGGAGGGAGGCGAGAAGACTGCGGCGACCGGAGGCAAGAAGACTGCGGCGGACGGAGGCGAGAAGACTGCGGCGGAGGGAGGCGAGAAGACTGCGGCGGATGAAGGCGAGATGACTGCAGTGGCAGGAGGCAAGAGGACTGCGGCGACTGAAGGAAAACAGGATGGCGTTCAGGAACCAGCCATTCCACCAGCTGTGCAGCCTGTCAACCAGGAGACAGTCAAACTGCTTGGAAACCATGACCAGGGGTACTGAGGCTGGCGGAATGGCTGCAAAACCACTTCCTCCCAAGCCAGACATTTCAATCTTTCGCTCTTCCACAGCTCCAGTCCCCTCTCATTCTCCAGCACCATCCCCAGCCATTCTGACTATGGAGGACCAAAACTGACATAATAAGAAATAAAAGAATAAATAAGAGAATAAATATATATTTTGATAAGAATTATCAAAAAAATTACTTTAAAAAATAAAAGCATAAATACATATTTTGATAAGAAATATATTATTTATATATTTAATCTTTTATTTCTTCCACAGCTCCAGTCCCCTGTCATTCTCCATCCCCAGCCAGTCTATAGGGAGAACCAAAACTGACATAATAAGAAATAAAAGAATATATATATCTATATATATGCACACACACACACACACACACACACACACACACACACACACACACACACACACACACGACATAATAAAAGAATAAGATATATAAATAAAAGAATAAATATACATTTTGATAAGAATTAAAAGCATAAATATATATTTTTATAAGACATAAAAGCATAAATATATATTTAGTTTTTTTCTTGTCCTTACACACAAGTTTCCGTCAAGATATTTTTCTTTTTTTTCTTTTCTTTTTCGTAGCAAAGGAAGACAAAGCAAAAATATAAATTTTTCTTAAAACACAACAAAAAAACAAAAACGCATGTTTAGGGGAAATAAAATATTACTTTACGGAAACATGTGTAAAGAAAAGGAAAAACTAAATATATATTTATTCTTTTATTTCTTATTAAAACATATATTTATGCTCTTATTTCTTATTATGTCGGTTTTGGTACTCTATAGGCGCTTTCGCACTGCACGGAACGGTACGAAACGGTTCCGAGCTTGTTCGCATTACAACTTGCGACCGGTTCCACCCGGCCCCATGTAACCACAAGAGCTGTCTGTGGTTCCAATCGTGCCGGCCAAGCGGTTCTGCTTACAACCAGCAGCTGATTGGCCGCTGGTTGTTATAGAGTCAGACGTTGATTTTCCGTTGACAGTTGGCTCTCACTAAACTGTATTTTATTTTGTAAAGAGTGCTCTTTTCAATATGTTTATTATTAGTTTTAATTAGTAATGGATTCAATATAGTCTCAATATAGTGCAACCACCTGGTCTAACGATGAGGTTTTTTTTTTCTCCGCTTACTCGCTGATGAAGGAGTACAGCCGGCCGCTACATCGAAGCCATTGTTTAGTTACAAAAAAAAAAAAATAACGTCCGGTACCGCTTCGATGGCTCCCTCAGTGTAATGCGAACACAACAGGGCTGGAACCGTTCCGTTCCGTACCGTTCTGTGCAGTGCGAAAGCGGCTTAAACGCCTGACCCAACAGGTTTGGCTGTTGGGCCATCACTGTTTGGGTCTTGCCTTGTGACACTATGCCTAATTTTTCCTTACACTTCCCATAAACTCAAATCTTTATCTCTGTGTGTGAGCTTTTATCTCCAAACTCATATGGTAAATGCTGTGTGTTACGGAGTGAAGGTTTCTTCAAACAAGACGGAGGCTCGTATGTCTTTTACTGAACCTTTCTGTCCAGTTTTTATGGAAGAGAAAAAAAGCGACAACTGATAACGGCAACGGCTGTTCGTAACCATAGCAACCACAATCAACAAAAGCAAGATAGTGACAAAACAGAACCAGATCCTGTTAAGCATTCTTCAAAATTAAAGACTTCCTCCGCGGCACACTAATGTGCCTTGAGTGATCGTCAGGTGTGCCGTGAAAATTATTCAATTTCACCAGTGGTGGGAAGTAACGAAGTACAAGTACATCGTTACTGTACTTAAGTACTATTTTCGTGTATCTGTACTTAAGTAATTTAATAATGGATACTTTCTACTTTTACTCCACTACATTTTACAGTAAGTATCTGTACTTTCTACTTCACTACATTTCTACAAAACTGTCGCGTTACTCGTTACATCCAAGTCGCGTTGCGCTTTTTGTCCGTTAAAATATGAAGTTCAGGGATTTAAGGTGGCGCCATAAAATCCGAGCAATAACGTGACTTACGTGTCTGTTGTCACCCATCGCCTCCACCTTTACTGGCACGGGGAGCTCCAGATATGCGCAGTGGTTTCCTCTGAGCGGGAGAAGGTGTCTATCTAATCGTCAGTAATATAATAGCTGCATAAATCATAAGATATGGTGACATGTAAAATCAGCAGCGCTTCGCTTTCACAGACGGTGGGGACTTCTCCAACTTTTAGCGTCACTTGGAAGGAAAGCTTAAAGAAAGGTAAGCTCCGTGGACGTGATGCTAGCAAAGCTAGCTGTACTGACAGACACACATGTTGGATTTGCTATGGAAAAAAGTTGTCACTCATGCCCTGAATTATTCTGTGAAGGTGTTGGCTGAGGTGTCGCAGATATGGGACAACGCTGTGACCAAAGTGCAACAATAGTGATATGACATTCAGGAACGATCCGATTCTTCTGGATGGATCTTTACTGATTAAATTTATTTCAGCTCTAAGTATTTAATATGTAGGTGTTTATGGGACTGTGGATCTTTAAGATCAATTTGAGAAGCAATTTTTAGGTAAAAGTTAATTTTTTTGTGTCACGTAGCGCTGGTCTTGGGTAGGTGGTCTTGACTACAACTCTGCTACGTGGCTCCTTGGTTGCATGTCCTCCCACACCCACCTTCTTTCCATCCCCTTTCTCTTGGAATTCTTTAAAAAAATAAATGCCACTAGTGGCAAAAAAAGTGAAGTTCATGTTATGTTAGGACAGGAGACAAGATTCCATCCCTAAAATTATGATGCATAGAATCACATATCTAAGTCTAAACTATGTTACATTCAGCAAGTACTTTTACTTTTAATACTTAAGTATTTTTAAAAGCCAGTACTTTTTTACTTTTTAAACGGAAGAATTAGGATGTATCTTACTTTTGACAGAGTGAGAGAATTACACATAATTAATAGTCTTTACCACCTGTGTAAACTTTGCTGGTGAATGTTATAACACGTAATATAAGTTTTATAATGTATGTTACATTGTTTCATTTCTAATGTAGGCTTTTGGGTCAGATAATCTAAGTCAATGTTAGAGAATAATAAATTTTTTAGAGTTCCGGAATCTCAGTTAGCCTTCATAGCGGGGCTGAACCCGTATTACTGTAGCTGTACTGTAGCTAATATTAGCTGGTATCTCGCTGGTGGACACAAATACAGTAAAGTAATATTCCAGTCACAGAATATACACAATAATATGTCCATCTTACTTGTGAAATGTTGTTTGTGGAGCCCTCACATCAATAGTCCATCAATCCGAACAACAATATCCCTCAGTGCTGAGGCATCTTCTACTGTTTTGATTGAGCAAATAGGAGGGTATACCGCTCCAAGATAGCCGCCGTATTTCCTGCGCCGGTGCAGCTAATGCGGGGTCTACTCTTATATTATATCCAGGGGTGAAAGTAGGGGGGTATGGCAGGGTACTGCGTACCCCTAAAAGATTTAGCGGGGGTACGCAGTACCCTCAAGAGAGGAGCGGCTGTCTGCTGTAAAAAAATCAATGGGCTCACTGTGCAGCTGTGAGTTCACCCACTAATCAGCCGTGACTGATTAGTTTTTCAAGAACAATCTAAAACACGACTTAATCAGTTAATAAATAGCTTTTTTTCTCATTTCATATTGTTTCTGAACTGTTCGCGCTTTGCTAGAGCAGCGGTGCAATATGTCGATCGCGGAAGGTTTTGAGTCGATCTCGGCATCAGGTGACAAACTGGGACGCTGAGAGCAGCACGTCCTCCTCTGACTCCTTATCAAAACGTTCATAACTTTATTAAAGAACAACAACAAAAAAATCAACATAACGTGCTCAAATTAATGACACAATAACAATAATCTCAGTGATTATTGTTTCAACAAGATGTTGTGCAATTCTGTGCGTTTCGGTTCCATTACCAAAATAACGAGCAGAGCAGGAGTTTAAAATTAACTAATCAACCACCGCTGTGTTCGGGGGAGCGCTTATTAATAATAAATATCAAGCCTGCAAACCTAATATTGTAACGGACTGAATGTTATGTCTTTAACATAATCTTGGGTCGGTTTGTGGAGCACAGGAGGTTGCCATAGCAACGGCTGTGCTTAAACGACAGAGAGGGAGAGTAAAAGGGTGCGAGTGGTTTAGAGTTGATCAGCTGTTCGAGTTGTTTGACCTTTTTTTACTTTTGTATTGGCTCATCATAGCCGCTGTAGTTTTTGAACGTTCAATAAACGACAAACTTGGACTAGTTACCTCGTTCTTTGTGAGTATAAGTCAATTACAACAAACATCAAACACGGTAAATGTGTTTCATTAAGTATTTAACAAACAAATGGCTTCTACCGCGATAATTATGTGAAATTAAATTAATTGTCTGATATAAAAAATAGTTTGGTGTTTTGAGCTCTGTTCTGCCCCAGGCTGGAAGTTGGAAATGTCTTAATTAGTTTTAGAAAGTTCTATAGTATTAATTTATCTGTATTTTATTTTGAAAGAGAATTTTGAAATATTAGTGCATTGTGGGTAGCAGAGGCAGTTGCAGTTTGGAATACCTGTTCACAGAGAGAAAGCCTGCCTGTTAATTTATGAACTTCACCTCCTGTGTTGTCAATCTTTTCTTACACCTCCGAAAACAATGGCTGTTCAATCTATGTTCTGTTTGGTGTTAGATGTTTTGTTAGTTTATTTTGAGATTGTTTTCCAAATGTGTTTATTCTAGAAAAACCATATCCTGATAGTTTTTGTTTACATAGCAACAGTTGCTACGTGACTGTTTCTTAACTGCAGCTAAGGTTAATTCTATTCAGACACTAGAAGTTTATTCTGTGTATTTAGAGCTGATGCATAGTTTATTTTTTCTGCTTCTTATAGTTTCACTCAACCTTTCATTGAGCTTTTCTACACCACTGCTCAAAGTTGTGTCAAGAAAACGTAATAGACTTCGTTACGTAAAAGACGCTCAGCTTCCTGGCTCATAAAATTGAGTTTGGCTTGCTGTTGATCTACGTTAACATACACAGAGTATTTAACACGTAGTGATAACAGTATAAGCTCAGAGTCTGAGAGGCTTTTCCTTTATCAAACACATTTTTTGCCTCTTATTTAGTGGAAACATTGATGTTGATGAGATTTTCTCCAAAATAATAACCTTTTTCAACCTTTATAGCTCCACTGTTGAAAATGAGAAACATTCACAAATGACATTGAAATAAAATCCAGTCCAACATCTGGTTTGAGGTGGTTCCTCTGAAACCTGTTGGAGGAAAAATATTCCAACTTCAGAAAATGAGCTTTAACATAACAGAGCTCTGTGGTTCCTCCTATCAGTATGAGCGTCGGGGTGAGGAGGCGCCATGTTAGGAAGAGAAGTGGAAGCTGCAGGATCTTCAGAACAAACAGGTCATGATGCTGGACTACTGATTATCCCTCTGTCTGGACACAGGATCAATATAACCAGTTTAAAGGCTAAAATGAATGGTTATATGCCAGACATGGAAAACTGGGATGCACTCCATGCCTTGATGTTCAGAATTTAGGTCTCATGGCATCTCAAGGTGTCAACATTGCAGCCAGTGGGCTGAGGGAGGAAATACAGCTTTATTTTGTATCAATTCAAGAGCTACCGTGTTTCCCCGATAGTAAGACACCCCCGATAGTAAGACACCCCCGATTGTAAGACGTATCGGGGGTTTCAGGGGGGTCGGCTAATATAAGCCGTACCCCGAAAGTAGTTCGGGTATGTCTTACTTTCGGGGAAACACGGGGGTATTGCCGCCTCCCTCTCATCTAGCTGCGCGCCGCCTCCTGCATCCATACGTCCATACGTCACCGCGCCGTCCCCTGCACTTGTCACTGCCGCCTCCTGCTTAAAATACGGTAATACAATACTGTTCAGGTTGTTAATAAATGTTAATTTTATGGTTAAAACAAAAAATTCGATAATTTTTTTCCAATATAAGACATACCCCGAAAGTAAGACATAGTGGGGCTTTTGGGGATAAAAAGAAAGTAAGACACTGTCTTACTTTCGGGGAAACACGGTACCAGTTTTTATCGCTTCAACAAAAGTTCATCAGCACTGAAACTCCAAAGCACACAAAGCTTTATTTTGGGGACCACCTAACCCAGGGGTCCCCAAACTACGGCCTGCAGGCCGGATCCGGCCCGCCTCCACATTTGGTCCGGCCCCTTGAACACATATGTTAGCCATAATGTTAAATTCCCACCACACTTTCTCACAAACTAAAACATGACAAAAACAATATAATAGCAGAACTAGCATGACCTAGATTAAACATATTTCAATAATATGCAAAAGAAAACCATATCAACATATTTTATAAAATGCATAAATATATGCACTGGAGAAAGACTGGAGGAGACTTAAATCTTTAAACATGGATAATAACCTCAGAGATGAAATAGAGGAATTCTACATAAGGGTTCAAAGGAGGAGGATAAGAGATTTGACCACAGAGGAGTTGGTAGGAGAAATAACGGAACTGATGAAGACTATTAAAAGGTCTTACAATTTAAATGAGTCGGATGAAGAGGAAATTGTGGAAGCGATTCTTCAAAATTTGAATTGAGAAGTGCCGCAGCAGCAGCGTGCACGCTGGAGTATGTGCAGCTTTTTGACCGATTGTGGAGAGTCCTATATGAACGGGTTGGGTTTTGGCCTGGGTTTTGGGGCAGCTGCAGGCATTGTTCTCATTGTATGTTCAAAACTTCTGTCCTAAACTGTTTTGTCCTCTTCTGAATCTGGATGGTGCTTGAGGGAGGGGTCCCCCTCGACCTGATCTTCAGTTGCAGAACCTGGCTCTTGGGACGTGGAATGTCTCCTCTCTGGGAGAGATTGGGAGAGGGGTTCCTGCCTCAAGTGGAGGAGTTTATGTATCTGGAGATCTTGTTCACAAATGAGGGAAAAAGGGAGCAGGAGATTGGGGCAGTGTCTGCTGTGAAGCAGGCGCTGTACTGGTTTGTAGTGGTGAAGAAAGAGCAGAGTCAGAGACAGCTCTCGATTTACCAGTCGATCTACTTTCCCACCTCATCTTTGGTCATGAGCTTTGGGTCATGACCAACCAAACAAACGAGATCACGGATACAAGCGACCGAAATGGGTTTCCTCTGCAGGGTGTCTGGGCTCGACCTTAGAAATAGGGTGAGAAGCTCCAACATCCAGGAGCGACTCAGACTAGAGCCGCTGCATCTCCAAGTTGAGAGGAGCCAGTTGAGGTGGCTCGGACGTCTGGTCAGGATGCCTCCTGGACTCCTCCCTGCTGAGGTGTTCCGGGCACGTCCCATCGGGAGGAGGCCCCAAGGAAGAACCAGGACACGCTGGAGGATCTATGTCTCTCGGCTGGCCTGGGAACGCCTTGGGATTCCCCCGAGAAGCTGGAAGAAGTGGCTGGGGAGAGGGAAGTCTGGGCCTCCTTTCTGAAGCTGTTACCCCATGACCCAGAAACAGCAGAGGAAAATGGACGGATGGACAGAGGTTTTGTTATCATGCAGTTTCTAAGGGTTCGGCATGTAAGAGGACGAGGAGGTTCTAAATACAATTTTACGGATGGTTTATCACTTTTACTTCTTTTGGACCTTCTTTCCTGCCATGAAGAGAAAACGACATTACTCACCTGGAATGTATTGCTTCTTTTTGTAATGGACAACCAGGTTGTTTACCTGTAATTTTGGGGTTTCTTTGGTTACCTGCAGCATCCCTGAATTGGGTGGTTCATTTGGAGGTACTGGTTCTAAAAGTTTAGATACTTTGATTGTAATGTGGGCTGCACAGTGGCGCAGTTGGTAGAGCTGTTGCCTTGCAGCAGGAAGGTTCTGGGTTCAGTTCCTGGCCCCGGTCTTTCTGCATGGAGTTTGCATGTTCTCCCTGTGCATGCATGGGTTTTCTCTGGGTACTCCGGCTTCCTCCCATAGTCCAAAAACATGACTGACAGGTTAATTGGTCTCTCTAAATTGTCCCTAGGTGTGAGTGTGTGCGCATGGTTGTTTGTCCTGTCTGTCTCTGTGTTGCCCTGTGACAGACTGGCGACCTGTCCAGGGTGACCCCACCTCTTGCCCGGAACGTTAGCTGGAGATGGGCACCAGCAAGGACATGGATGTACCAAAAATGGATGGATAATTAATTATTAAGTTGACATGTTCTCCCTGTGAATGATGGGTTCTCTCCGGGTACTCCGGCTTCATCCCATAGTGCAAAAGCATGACTATCAAGTTAATTGGCGTCTCCAAATTCTCCCTAGGTGTGTGTGTGTGTGCATGGTTGTTTGTCCTGTGACTTTCAGCTGCCCCTATCCTGGCCTCTCTTCAATCCGCCATCCCTTTCTTCCCACCATTATATATATATATATATATATATATCCTTTCGCAGACTATATGGATAAATAAAACAGGATATATCTATCTATCTAGATAGATAGACAGATGGATGGATGGATGGATGGATGGATGGATGGATGGATGGATGGATGGATGGATGGATGGATGGATGGATGGATGGATGGATGGATAGATGGATAGATAGATAGATAGATAGATAGATAGATAGATAGATAGATAGATAGATAGATAGATAGATAGATAGATAGATAGATAGATAGATAGATATCAGCGTCGCTGATGAAGGCTGAAGGGAGCCTGGATGGGGCAGATAGATCAGTGAGCTTAATGACTGCCCTCACTAAATATGAGTTTAACAGGGGGGCTCGTGAAGAATCCATGAAGCTCGACAACGACCCAATGGGCATAGCGAGGTTGCCGGATGATGAGGCTGGAGAGCCAGCTGTGAGCTGAGACATACAGAAGTGAGCAACCCTGGCGGACTGGTGACGGCGTTCTCCTGGAGGAGAGCTGGAAAAGATTATCCGGTCAGAGGAGTCCACGAGGAGATCAGCAGGGCTGATGAGAGTCAGTGGTGGGAAGAAAGGGATGGCGGATCGAAGAGAGCCCAGGATAGGGGCAGCTGAAAGTCACAGGACAAACAACCATGCACACACGGTTGTGTGTGTGTATATATATATATATATATATATATATATATATATATATATATATATATATAAAAAATTCCCTTCTCACCCTCCGCGGGTGGTCTGTTTCATCCTCTGAGCTCGGGTCCTCTACCAGAGGCCTGGGAGCTTGAGGGTTCTGCGCAGTATCTTGGCTGTGCCTAGAACTGCACATTTCTGGACTGAGATGTCTGATGTTGTTCCTGGGATCTGTTTGAGCCACTGCTCCAGTTTGGGGGTGACTGCCCGAGGGCCCCAATGACCACAGGCACCACTGTGGTCTTCACCTTCCAGGTCTTTTCCAGTTCCTCCCTGAGGCCCTGGTATTTCTCCAATTTTCCTGATGTTGTAGTCACTTGGTATTGCTACATCCACCACAACGGCTTTCCTCTGTCCTTTATCTACCACCACAATGTCCGGTTGGTTCGCCATTACCATCTTGTCTGTCTGGATCTGGAAGTCCCACAGGATCTTAGCTCGGTCATTCTCCACCATTTTGGGGGTGTTCCCCACTTTGATCTCGGGGCTTCCAGTCCATATTCTGCACAGATGTTCCTGTACACTATGCCCGCCACTTGGTTATGTCGTTCCATGTACGCTTTCCCTGCCAGCATCTTGCACCCTGCTATTATGTGCTGGACTGTCTCAGGGGCCTCCTTGCACAACCTACACCTTGGGTCTTGTCTGGTGTGGTAGATCTGAGCCTCTATTGCTCTGGTGTTTAGGGCCTGTTCCTGGGCGGCCAGGATGAGAGCCTCTGTGCTGTCCTTGAGTCCAGCTTTCTCCAGCCATTGGTAGGTTTTCCTGACATCAGCCACTTCAGTTATTTGTCGGTGGTACATCCCATGTAGGGGCTTGTCCTCCCATGATGGTACTTCCAGCACCTTGTCTTCTGTTCCCCATTGCCTGAGACATTCACTGAGCACATCATCCGTTGAGGCTTTGTCCTTGATGTATTTATGGATCTTGGATGTTTCATCCTGGACAGTGGCTCTCACACTCACTAGTCCTCTGCCTCCTTCCTTACGGCTCGTGTACAGTCTCAGGGTGCTGGATTTGGGGTGGAACCCTCCATGCATGGTTAGTAGCTTCCTAGTCTTAACATCCGTGGCCTTCATCTCTTCCATTGGCCAGCTAATTATTCCGGCAGGGTATCTGATTACTGGTAAGGCATAGCTGTTTATTGCACGGATCTTGTTCTTGCCATTGAGCTGGCTTCTCAGGACTTGCCTTATTCGTTGGAGGCATTTGGCTGTGGCTCCTTTCCTTGTGACCTCATCGAGGTTGCTATTTGCTTGTGGTATTCCCAGGTACTTGTAGCTGTGCTCTATGTCTGCTATTGTTCCTTCTGGGAGTGAGACCCCTTCTGTGTGGGCGACCTTCCCTCTCTTTGTAACCATCCGACCACACTTCTCTAGTCCGAATGACATCCCAATGTCAGTGCTGTAGATCTTGGTGGTGTGGATCAGTGAGTCGATGTCTCGCTTGCTCTTGGCGTACAGCTTGATGTCATCCATGTAGAGGAGGTGAGTGATCGTGGCCCATTCTTGAGTCGGTATCCGTAGCCGGTCTTGTTGATGATTTGGCTGAGAGGGTTCAGGCCTATGCAGAACAGCAGTGGGGACAGAGCATCTCCTTGGTATATGCCACATTTGATGGACACTTGTGCAAGTGGTTTGCAGTTTGCTTCAAGGGTGGTTTTCCACAGCCCCATCGAGTTTGCAATGAAGGCTCTTAGAGTCCTATTGATTTTGTGCATCTCTAAACATTCAATGATCCAAGGGTGTGGCATTGAGTCATAGGCTTTCTTGTAATCAATCCAAGCGGTACACAGGTTGGTGTGTCGGGTTTTGCAGTCTCGGGCGACTGTGTGGTCTACAAGGAGTTGGTGTTTGGCTCCTCTGCTATTTATGCCTATGCCCTTCTGTGCCTTGCTCATGTATTTATCCATGTGCCCGCTTATCTTAGCCGCTATGATGCCTGACATGAGCTTCCATGTTGTAGAGAGACAGGTTATTGACCGATAGTTGGATGGGACAGGGTGAGTCCCATTTTGTAGAAGCTGGTTCAGTTGAGCTGCCAGTCGCTCATGGAGGGCAGTGAGTTTCTTAAGCCAGTAGGCATGGATCATGTCAGGTCCTGGTGCTGTCCAGTTTTTCATACCCGAGACTCTGTCTTGGACATCTGCCACAGTGATGGTTACGGGGGCTTGTTCCAGGAGGTTGCTGTGGTCCTCTCGTAGAGAGGTTAGCCACTGTGCATTGCTGTTGTGGGACGCCTCCCTTTCCCATATGCCTTTCCAGTATTGTTCAGTCTCCAGCCTGGGTGGGTCTGCTCTGTTGTTATTACCCTGCCATTGAGAGTACACTTTAGCTGGTTGGGTGGCAAAGAGCCGGTTAATCCTCCTGGCTTCATTCTCTCTCGTGTATCTCTTTAGGCGGCTGGCCAAGGCTTGGAGCCTTTGTTTGGCACTTTCGAGTGCTTCAGGTATGGGCATCTGGCTGTACTTCTTGGGTACTGATCTTTTCATTGCACCCCTTTGGATGCTGAGTTGTATATCAGTTCATTGGTTTCTGTTATGGTGTTGGTAGGGATCGTTCCCAATGCTGCATTCACATCTTCAATTATATATATATATATATATATATATATATATATATATATATATATATATATATATATATATATATATATATATATATATATATATGGTACCCCCAAGAATTTAAAACTACTTTCAAACTACCCCTGATTATATCTACCCTGATTATATCTATGGTTTGCCCACAATATGGAAGATTTCTTCTTCACCAACACACTGCACGCCTGTTCGTGCACTGCTGCCTCTTACTGGTGGAGATGGTGTATTGCACTACTTAACCCTTGTGTTTAGAAATGGGGTCCAACCGACCTCACACACGTAAAACTTGTATCATTTCCCACAGTTCTCTACGTCTGCCTCAGTCCTTGCATGCACAAGGGTTAAAACAGCCTTAAATAATGTTTCAAATGCAAAGTTCATAAGTGCTTTGTAGACATCTTGCTGTAAAACTTTAGGATCGATTAAATTAAGAAAATTAACACTAAACAACATGGCAGAGCTATATAATATAACATTACTACATGAAGCAAAATTTTAAAGTTTAATCGGTAATACTTTTATAACAAATTCATGCCAGATCATGATTTCTATGACAAGTTGACGTAGTTAATGACAATCTGTCATAACGAAGACAATTTGAATAATGTCAACTTTGTATTAAAAGTGTCATGATTTACCGAATGACACTTTATGACAACAGTCATGAATATTCATGAAGACTTACTGATGTTCATGACAGGTGTTATGTCATGTTTATGACAGTGTAATAACAGTCTTATTCACACCCTTTCAAATAAAGTGTTACCCATCGTGGTGACATTTTTTTTTATTTTTTTAAGGGCAATTAGCTATTTCCCAAGTTGTTGTCACATGCAAAATCTTTGAAAATCTGCATTGTTGTAAACATTTCCTAATTTTACTATGGATACTTTTACAGTTTGGTGGTACAGATACTGGGACACGCGCGGTTAGACACGAGGTGATTCTAGAGCACCTTCCTTTTTCAATCTTTGGAGAGAAAAAAATCCCTTTTCAAAATATTCTCACAGTGTATCGAGTGTCTTCCAAAGCATTTCTGAATTTTAAAGCCTACTGTTACTAAAATACTTTTAATAAAGTCCTGTTCAGTGAAAGTGGAACATGTAAATTAAATTGTATTTCTATGTGTAGAAACTTGATACCTACCAGAAGTGTAGATTATTCTTCTTCTGTCTGGCCATATCCTGTGCTGTTGGTTTCATTTAGAAGCTGCCTGGAGGTTTGTACTCAAATATGTATTTTTTCATCTGCCTTTCTCTTCAAGGGTTGAGTTGTGTAAATTTACTGATTTTTAAACCACATGGACATGTGAAGGAAGAAAAATGTGATTTAAGAAAAGAAAATGAGATTTTCAACTTTTTTTTGTTCTTTTAATAATATTTAAACAGGCATTAGCAGCTTAAAAGAAAAAGTTAACCAGACAATGGTTTAATTTAGAGTCAGAGGATGTATTATAGTTCATATACATAATTCCATATAAACACTAAATAGACATTTGATTTATCAAGCGAGATGTTAAAGCAGTTGTTGTGAAGGCTTCACTAATCCTTCATGTGCTTTTGTTGGAGAAATGGTGGAACTGATCCACCCCACAGACCAACTCTGTTGCATGAAACTTCCTGGGACGATCAGGATCCTAAAGTTAAAACAGACAAAAAAAAAGTTATTAGAAATGAAAGGTAAGTTTTCTAAAAGAACCACTGGCTAAGAAAATATGATTATCTCACCTCAGTGGGGTAGGCATAGGTGGGAACATAACGGATCACAAATCCACAGCGCCTCTTTTGGGAAGTGTTGGCATCACTTGCATGGACAAGAAGTCCATCATGAATCTGGAAAAAATATATATAGCTGATTGAGATAAACTTGTTTTTAGAGCATTTGATAGCCTCAAGGTTTTATCACAAAAAAACAAATAAACCCACCGACATCTGTCCGGCTTTCAGAGGACAGAGCACAGCTTCGTCCACCTGCACCAGCTCCTCTGGGATCTCCTGGTTGACTGACAGTAGGTTTCCAGGGCGGGTTGCTTGGCGATGGGGCAGCATGCCAGAGCAGTGACTTCCTGTAAGGGACTAACGTCAAATACATGGAGCATACAGCTGGCCTGGACTGCCAGTGATAACTTAGAAAATGCAAATAACAAATTTAGCTTACCTGGGATGACCTGAAGGACTCCGTTTTCTTTTTGTGAATCATCAAGAGCAAGCCACACAGACAGAACAGGTCCACCGGCAATACCCCAGTACCTGTGAACACCGCACTCTTAATCATGCAACACAAAAAAGAAACTTTATTTTCTTTTGGTAAGTTATATTCACCTCATGTCCTGGTGCCAGGCCACATAAGGGAGCTCATCGTCTCCATCAGGTTTGCTTTGATCTGTTTTGCTCTCCTGGAGTTTGACTGTCGGGTATTTACAGATAAATCGAGAGTCCAGCAGAATGACGTCAGGTCCCAGGATGGCTTGGATCACTTGCAGGATGTGGGGATGTTTGGTCAGGCTCATCACCCAGGGGTACTGAAGATGAACATTGTGGAGGCTGTACTGTGTGTATGCTGTACCTGTTTGAAACATGATAATACACGGTTAGAAAAAAAATAAATAGAAAAAATAGAAAATCGGTTCAACAAAGTATTGGATATGTCAACAGTTTTCTCAGAGAAATATTTAATCACGACAAAGAGGTTTTTTTTCATCAAAGAAGAAGAACATTAAAATGATTGCTGGTGTGCAAAGTTAAGCTTAAATCTACAGAAAGTATTTATTATGTAAGAAAATGTGATGTAAATGAAAAAAAAAAACAACACGATTAAACTAATAGAGAAGAACAGACTGGGTCTGAGGTGGGTGTGTTCAAGTATTACTGTAGTTATTTAATATTTGCATATGGATAAATCAGCTGTTTATTGAAACATTTGTTTAATTTAATTACTCACACATCACACTTGATGAATGTAGCATGCTGTATTTACTGGTGTTTTTATCTTGATATTATTAAATTTCCTTACTGTGTAATTTTCAAGTAAAAAAAATTAAAAAATTTCTTCTGTAGGACTGAACAAACACACACATTTTCCTGTGATCACTTTGTTACATTTTTGTTGCAACAACACAAGCATCTGAAATAACAATAGAAGGCTGTTCAAAAATCATTTGCCCTTTTATCCCAGACAGATCATCTGATTCGATGGATGAATCATTCTTCAGAGGAAAAGAGGAGTGATTTTCAGACAGTCAAGTAAACTCTGACCTGTCAGAGAAATAATATGAAGCTGCCAGAATGGCTGAGTCAGTAGCCAGTAATGGCTTTTCTACTAAATAATAAATAAATGTTATGTTCTCTATGCTATTACAATTTTTTTTTCCATATTTAACATATAAACTTATTGTTTTTGGTTTCTTTGTACATGTGAATTACATGGCACCTGTTGTGAAATTCGTATCTATACATCCCATTACAGCTACTTTTACTGAGAAAAGTGTTGCTGTGCTTCTATAGAAATAAACCAGTGAAGCAGTAGCACACTGCTTCACTGAGTACTACTGTTTAGTTTAGATATTAGACAGTTTGGTTTCAACTAAACAGTTTCAAATGAAACTGTCCTGTCAGTTTCATATGATCTCAGTTCTCTATATCTTGCTCAATCTCTGAATTTTTCCTCTCCTTCCCCCTCCCTCTGTTTGTTACCTACCAAATTCCTCCTCCAGCTTAGCGAAGGCCTCCCTGGCCTCCCTCAGCTCTGTCTCGTCCAGCACGGGCACCGGTGACAGGAAGCCCTCCTCATTGTAGCGCTCCTGTAGTTCAGCTGGAGACGTAGTCATCGTTGCGTTTCCCTGCCGATGTCTCTGGCTTTCTGCTTCCAATGTTGGTGAGATGTCGACTGAAGGTGAAGTTTAAAAGTTCAAAAGAGCTTAAGTTAAGTCAACGCCATTAAAGGTGTGCCTTCACATTGACCTGGCTTTAGTTATTTGCTGATTATAAAGAACATACACTTCAAAATAAGCACACCGCAGCACTTGTGCTCAGTTTATAACTGGTTACACGCTTGAATCAAGTTAATTGGACTTGTAAATATAAGAAACTCTATTTTCGTGTGCACTAAAAACAACTCTGAGACTGCAGAGACGTAAAACTCTCCAAAAGAATTTTCTGTTGTCCAATTCCTGCAAAAAAAGCTGAACAAAACACTGCTGATTTACAAATAATGATGGAACATGGTCAAATGGGGTAATATTTTTCTTTTTGTTTAGGTAGAATATTATTCTGCAAAGTCTAAGCTTTAACTACAGCAGAAGGTGTCTCTCCATACCTGTTGTCTGCTCAGTCTCTCAGTAAGTCTGGATTCTGTCTGACTCTTGCCTGTCAGTCATTATATACCCTTCAGCTTTGGAAACTCCTACCATTGTGACATCATTTTAAAATTCATAAACTTTACTCAAAAGACCTATGTCCTCATATTTCAGGGAAAGCACCAGCCCAGAAAAGTACAAGGCAGTGACATCATTCAGGTGTGTGGAGGCTATTTAGAAACATTTCTTTGTTTGACCTGCATGCCTTTTATGTTATGTTATCTCTGACTGTTTACGTTCCGCTCTAGTAATGGAGAACGCATTGTGATTGATAGTTTCTGATGAAATCTGAAACAATAGATGTTATTCTGTTAAAACCTGCTAGATCCAGCTTCCCTCACCACACCCTCATAGCAAACTATTTATTCATTTTCATGTAGAGTGAAAGAACAATTAGTGACTAATGAACCCACCAAAAAGTATAAAGATGTTTCATTATGAAACTGAGGAAAGAGCCATCACGAAATGAAAACAGAAGTAATTAAAAGAGTGTGTGATCTAGTGACTGCTGGAAATCTGGTGACACGTCACTGTTTCAACAATAAAAATAAAATGGATCGATTAACTCTGTTTTATGATGACATTTATTGTCCTAATATACGCTAATTTTAATATATCCATTCGTTGAACATAGAGGGTGGGCCATAAGTTTCCATTCATAGAAAAAAATAAACATTTCATATTGTTTATATAAAATGTTTTTTTTTTTGTTTTTTTGTGGGACAGTGTAATCACTGCACGTCTTGGACCACTTTATGGTTGATCTGCAACACTTCCAGTTTTCTGAAACTTGGAAATACGTTTTGCCACAGTGCCGTGTGTGTGATGCTCGATCCATGTTTTCTGCTAAAGTTTTGTCCAACCATGCGTCTGCTTCCTGATCCAGCCGTCAGTACAATTTCAATTCTTTGCTCTTTTGACAAACTCATCTTCTTAGGTATCTGAAATATAAAAGAAGTCTACATTTTACATTCCCATATGTATGGAAACTTATCCCTGTACACCATCTGAAAATGCCTTCAATGAGCAAGTTTAAAACTGCAGTGAGGATATCAGTGTCTTCATGAAACCGCTGTCTGACAATATGTAAGCATTTTGGGGTTGATAGTTCAAAACACTGAAATTATTTTGCATTGTAAATGACCTGCAGTGTCTGACATCTAATTGAATGTTTTTTTTGTATTTGGATATAGTTGGTCACACATATAATTCATTTTAATTAAGACAGGTTCTGATCATTTAGATGTACTTAAATGAAAAGGAGCATTTTCCTTTTTGCATATTCCAAACAAAAGGTCTGTAAAGCATCAGATTCACACCAATAACACAGTTTTTTTGTTTCTTTGGCATTTACAGATTAATGATGCTGGATCACTTCTCTCAACAAATAAATGATGAAAAACAAATCGTTAACTTTTTAGTTTATTCTGCTTGTTTTATTTGTTTAAATTTTGGTCTTTCTTCAGCTAAAATAAAATCACGCACAGAAGTCAGAAATGTAAGAAAATCTGAGAAAACTGTAGATCCATCTTCATTGTGCAAACCTGTTTAATATATACAATAAATGTATGTTTGCCCAGCAAAAGTGAGAAGTTGAAGGGTGATATCCAGTTTCCAGTTTATTCCAGAGTTTTTCCTCACACACAATCAGGTACAAATAATCAATGTGCTGAATTGGTTCTACATAGCATGACATTAGCCTTGTTATTGTAAAAATAAAATTAAAAAAATCAGAGCCATCAATCTCCGGATGTCAAAGAGATACTTATTGATATGCTGGACAGAGCATAAATCACTTTGTTTCTGTGAGAAACAAACGTTGAAATAAACATAAATGTCTTGACATAGAACAAGTAATAAAAAAAATAACTGGCTTTAATTTGACATCTACATTTAAAAGGCAACCACTGACTACCTTTGTAGAAAAAAAAAAAATTCAAGAAATACCCCAGAAAAAAAAGGCCGGTATTTTCACAAGGAAATACTGTTGACCATAAATGCTGGACAAAAGAAAAAGCTACGACATCTTTTATCGTCAGAACCAGGAAGTTTGTGGATATTCGGAGAAAATGGTTTAAAGAAAAATTCCCTCATTCTGTTCACCTTGATTCTTTAGCTCATTTTTTTACATTTTACCTGCTACCAGGAAACAATTGCAGAAATCTCTACAACAACAAAGCAAATATTAACAGCCCTTTTCAAAACCAATTACTCATCCTTTATTCTCTGACTTCATGACATTATTCCTTACTAGTGACGTTTGGTCTGAAATAACAATTGATGACTGATTAAGTTCTGGACTGACATTCTCAAACACATACAGAATAAACACACAAATAAATTATTTCTAAGATATCAGAATTTATTAACAAAACACTTAAACTTCCAGTTTTTGTCTGTATCAACTAACTAAAAAAACAAAAACCAGCCTGGATTTAAGAGTCTCAGACGGAGCGCAAGAAACAAAAATAAAGCAATACTGCCTTCTTGATGCAGCAGAGTCTCATATTATACTGCCGTGACATAGAGATAGTTTTAAGAAGCAACATATTCTTATAGAAGTCACATTAGGCATCTTGAAGAGATGCAAAAGTGAATAAAATAACTTAAAAACTGAAGCGAAACAGGCAACCAGTGAAGTAAAGTCATAATGAGGGTAATGTTTCGCAGTTGCACAATGTGCAGTCTGCTGATGAACGCATCAGTAATCCCAAAATAGAGCAGGTTACAGTAATCCAGCCAAGATGTAACAGTTTCACAAAGCTGCCTTGATATAATTGGCTTCATTTTGACTAATATATGTAGTTAGTAACACACACTGTGTCAGAGAACCAAAATCTATGTTCAAGGTGTCAAAGGTGCCACCAGAGACCGTCACTTCTGTTTTTTGCTTGTTCAAGTGTAAAAAATTCGAAACCATCCATTTATTTACGTCAAATGACCGATGAATCCAATGAGAAGCCCGTGGCTTTTTAAAGATGGAGGTAAATCTGACGAATCCATCATTCCCCAAAGGACCCTTTTTAAAATGGGCTCTTTGCTACATTTACTTTTATCATGACTGGTTCATCCGTCTCGATGACGTAAAGTACTGAATGGCTTCGAATTTTTCTGATAAAAATGTATATGTCAGAGTTCAGTGATTCAACAAAAAATAAAATAAAATAAATAGACACAACCTTTATTTTAAAAATGCTCAGAGGTTGGTCTGAAAACAAAGCAAAAAAGCAGCTTAAGTTTAAAGGCGAATTTAAAAGACCTTCAGAAATGAATACCAAAAAATTTTGAATTTAATGCTAATATTTTTAAATAGATTAATTTGCTTTATTATTACTCAGATACCAGCCATGAAAATAAATTTGGACCTGGAATGACTCATAGTGTGTTAAGCCTGATTTTCCACAGTTTTCTGAGAACAAAGAGGTTTGTGTTGCTCTTTCCTGCTGACTTTTCATTCTCTTGTCTCCCTCTAGATGCTGCTGCTCATTACTGCAACATACATATCTGTCAGTATGCTCCTCTCACTTTAGACTTCACTCCGCTGTAAAAAAATAACCCTTGAATTACGATGAATTCTTGTTTTCTGAAAATAGCCTTCATTTTAACATTCTTTTGCTCACATCACTAAACTAATAAAATTGTTTAAACGCATGAAGACTCATTAGTTTGAGCACAACCTGAATGCAAGCTTCATTCAGTAACAAACAAAATGTTTTCATTTTGTGATTCCATCCATCTCAATTTGAGTTGTTCCAGGATTTGCTGCTGTGTGTATTTGTGGGTTTTTTGCATAATTTTACTGTCTGATTTGCAGCAGTGTAACAAATTGTAGTTATATTGGAACTACATTTTGGGAAGTACAGATTCTCCACCTGATGGTGCAGTTCTCCGTCTTGTTGAGATTTGTTTTTAGGTAATTAATATTCATATACTGTAAGATGAAAAATATCCATCCATCCAGCGTCTTTAATTATTTACCCTGGGGAGAATCGCTGAGATCTAATATTTCAGTTAAACAGAACAAGCTGAACCAAGTTCATGGTGTTAGAAAATATAATTTATGTCAACTAATCTATAATGGCTTGTAAATAAGTGTAATATCTGCCACTTTTTCAAGCACAGAGAATGATTCTCTTTCAAGACGTTTTGGAGAGGGGCATTTTTTTCCTGATGATCCAGCCATTAATTCGTCCTCTTTTTCTCCTGTCCTTGAAGGGTCTCAAAGGGACTGGTTGCTTCATCAACATAAAGAGGTAGATACAGGAAAGCACACCAGGCCAGTTTTATGTTTAAGACATATGATTTATATGATCATATTCAGAGAAGAGTGATGAACTGAACTGAGGCAAAACGAAAGAGACAGCTCCACATACTGCAAAGAATGCAGAAGAAAATATAAATACTATAACAAAGTGTTATGACAGCAGTTGTTTGCATATAACTCTGTGGTTTATTGATAGATTTTTGTGATCCATTTATCTTTCTTATATTTGACAACATATTTTTACACAGCAGTATGATGTACACAAATAGATATA
This sequence comes from Poecilia reticulata, assembly GCF_904066995.2. Taxonomy (NCBI): domain Eukaryota; kingdom Metazoa; phylum Chordata; class Actinopteri; order Cyprinodontiformes; family Poeciliidae; genus Poecilia; species Poecilia reticulata. Next base: position 14,063,765 of record NC_088839.1, on the reverse strand, counting down.
TCAGCTTACAAGAACTCCAGAAAAAGAACATTTTTGCAAATGTAACTCTCAAACAGAATAATTTGAAGTACAGAATATATACAATTTAATGAAGCACGAAGATGATAAAATGTACAAATAAGTGTTTATTGGTGACAATGAAACTCATCATATATATTAAATATATTTGCAATATATCTTCATTGCAGCTGTGAGAGCAAGTCCTGGCAGTCGTCAAGTCTGTCCAGCTCGTCCACCGCCTCGATCAGCCGCTCAACCTTCGCTGATGGAAGCACCACCTCTGCGTTGTTCCTGAACTTCTTCCTCAGGCTCTCGTTGGTCAGCGGGTTGCGCCAGTGGCCGTAGAAGGTATCACAGCGTCCCTTCAGAATGTCTCCTCCCACAAGCGTCACCTGGACCTCCCCGTACATCACGTTGAAGTTTGCGGGGTTGTCGTGGGGATGCTCCAACCAAACGCGGCTCAGCAGAGCGCGGAGCTCGGAGCGGCTAATGGCGCCTGGCGTGAAGGACTGGACGGTCACCTCACCATCCAGGAGAGCGCTGCAGGCGTTAAACTGGAAGGAGTGGCGGGCCTCATGCTCCGACTCAGGGAAAGGCCTGTTGATGTATTTAGAGAGGGGGACTCTGAGCAAGATGTCCTGGACTTGATCTGGAGAGACCTTTCCAGGACCAAAGCCCACTAGAAGCTTATGGACGGAAGCTGCAGCATCTGCCACCCAGTGCATCCCCAGATGGGCGGGGAAGCGCTTGAAGCCCATGTCCTGCTCCTCTAGCAGGAATGCATGGCCATCATGGGGTGAATCTAAAGGCTGTGGCATGTAATCTTCATAAAAAGCACTAAAGCCTGCCACTCCTGCAACAGCATCCAACACCAGAGGACTGGCCTCTAGGCCTCTGGATGCCAGAAGGGCAGCTTCAAGCCCAAGGCGTGAGGCGTTGCCGATGTGGAGGGGTTTAGACTGAGTGGCAGCATTAGCCATGGGAGCTCCAGCCAGGGAAGCAGCTATGGCCAAGGCATGGCTGCACTGAGAGGAGTCCAGAGACAGGAGGCGAGCACAGGCTGCTGCACTTCCCATGGGACCGACCACAGTGGGAGGATGAAACCTGTCAAAGGACACACAGAGACCTGAATATCTACTGCATAAACATAAGTATTTTAAAAGTTAGCCGTATTTCAATATCAAGTGTGTCAAACATTTCTAGTCACAGAGTTCAGAGAACCTAAAAATGTGATGATGCGAAGGAAACTAATGAATCTAATTATCCCAAAAAAGCCTCCAAGCTAAATATGAAGAGTTGTTTTCTCTGCTCGTCGAGTGTTTTTGTGTACCCAAACTGAAATTATTGAAACTCTGTGCATCATCATAATTTTTGCTGATTAAAACCACATTTCTGTCCTGACTGAACCTGGGATGAACTTTACCTGTTTCAGGAAGGAGCAGTGTCAACAGAAAAAGCTCCAGTTAGCCAAAGAGAGCCAAAGGTACCACAGTTCAGAGACAAACCCAAGCACAAAAGTAAACAAAACATCTCTGAATTTCTGTGTTGAGGGGAAAAACACTATGAAGCTATGAAAGGCCTCACACATTTGCAGTGTGTGAGGCCTTTGTTAGGTTCACTTTGCACAACTACGCAGTAAATCCTTCCAAAACAAATTTTTTCAGCATATACACTTTTAACTTTAAAAGGAAATATCATCAGCAAAGACATAAAAAAGTATATGATTCAAACCATTAACAAAAATGCATATGTATTTCAGTTCCAGTGCGAATGCAATCCGACTCTGAAGAACTGACCTTTTAGGAATATTGTGGGCCTCGTTGGAGAACCTCATCAGGCGGCCCTGGATCTCGATGCCCACGTTAAACGCGAGTAAGAAGTCCAGACCGCTGGGTTTCCTGCTGGCTGGCATCATGTCACTGAGCGCTAACACAGCAGGAAGGACGGCTCCGGATGGGTGAGTTGCTGGATGCCAGGTGTCGTCAAAGTCCATGGAGTGAGTCTGCGGTGTGATTGAAAGAAAAAAAAGTTTTTTAATTATTTAGTAATAGACAAAGCAATCTTTCTTAGTGGAATAAACAATGTCTAAAAAGGATATGAACTGTAGCTTTTCTTTTTGATTTGGTGATACACCTTAATAAACAATATTGGATACTTTTAACAAAGTTACACAAAGGATTGCTTTCAAAATTTTATCCTGATTTTTCTGGTAGGTTTTTTTATTTATTACTAATGTAAAATACTATGAGTCTATTTGTAATAGTAGCATAACAACACTTACTGCCACTCCATTGACAAAAGCTGCCAGTGTTGGGGAGAGCCTGATGCCTCTTTTTCCGTACACTGAGCAGATGTTATCATGGCCATACATGTGCTGGGGTTTACAAGAAGACAGTTAATTTTGGTTACAATAAAAATTAAAATGAAATATTGAGTTACAGTTGAGAAAGAAACATTTAGCTTTCATTAAGATTAGATTTTGAATATTTGAATACATGTAAAATGTAGTTTTGAATTTGTCCAATTCTACAAGTTTGCTACAAGCTGAATAAGAGAGTCAAATAGTGGGACTATATAAACCTATATATACATATTGACATTGTCTATTTCCTACCTTGCAGTGTTGTAGCACCATTTCAAACACCTCAGTTGTGCTACCAATGAGACCAACTCCAATGCTGTCCAGTACCATTCTTTTACTGCGGTGGAGAACCACAGAGGACAGGTGCTCGGGCTTGACTTTACTGATAAACTCCCCAAAACTAGCAGTGACTGTTTCCTCAGATGTCGGGCTCCTCAACACTGTTGAAAGGAGAAAAGAAAAGATTTCTCTTTTACCTGAGGGTTAATGAGGATGTGAAGAGTAAAGTTTAGAAAGTCTATCTGAAGTAAAATATTAACCTAAAATGGTGACATGAGTTATACGTTTACAATGTACAAATATACAGAAAGAATGCTGATTTTAGAATCATTAAGATTAAAAAGACGTTTAGTGATGTTTACGTCAAACACACTAAGCTACACTAATAATCAAAAGTATTCAAATACCACACACTGCAAAGAAAGAAAAAGATCATATGATTATGAGATATGCAAAAGAAATACTGCCACAATTCAACCACAAAGAGTCACATAAAAAAGTCTAAAAAATAAAAACACTATAATGAGCCAGAAATTCTCACCTTCTACAGCAGAGTTGTGGATTCTTCTGGCAGCCCAAATCGGTCTGATGGTTTTCTACAAGGGAGTAAAATGTACAAATGATCTCATGCAATTGTAAAAGGCTTATCTGATCAGTTTCTGCAGGCGATCTTTGTCAGACACTCGTGATGTGAAGCAAGTGGCTTAGAAGACAATGATTTTATTGTAACAAAGGGCTCTGTTGACAGCTGTAGTTTCTGTAACAGTTCATGCCACAGAAATGAAAAGTATGTTTTAAAGGTCATTAAAATGTTTCAAGTGCAGTTATGATAGAAACCATTTTTATGGATTCTTAAATTACATGAATATGTTTTACCTGCAGCCTGAACATGACGCCTTCTGTATTTTTTTTCGTTGAAAACCAGTTTTCCGCTCAGTGCTTCTCGGGATCTCTGTGCTGTTAGCTCAGAGTGTCTGAATGATGCTGCTCTAATATTGGGAAGGGTGTCACCTTATATAGCCCAGGTACCAAAACTTGCCTCACAGGAACAAAGAACGAGGTAGGAAATTCCAGGTTCCTGTGTTGTTCATTGTTAAAAAATTTTAAGACACACTATAATGTGATTGCCAAAGCAAAGAAGACTAGTTGATGACTTAAACTTGAAACTCCGCCTACAAGCAGAAAAGTCTTATACTGGATAAACCTTCATCTGTGCATCAGGAGCACTGAGCATTTCATCTTTGAAGCATCTTGATCAGGTAATGCTTCATTTTTATCTCTTATTGTTTTGAGAACAAACTTATCTCTTATTGTCTAAAAATATCAAAAGGTACATTAGTCAAAAGATTCATAGTTTTAAAACACTAGATTACACATTTAGATGTCATATCTGTTAATGTGACTAATAATTACACTTTTCTGGGCAGAATATGAACAATTTTGATTAGGAGTGGTTAAGTTAAGTTTGTCTAAAACAGCAATAAGCAACAGGTCGTAAAAGTCGTTGTAAACTGTTTTCTAACGGGGTGGAGTATATCTTAACTATTAAGTTATTTCTCATGTTAAAGGAGTGAAAGTACCCAAGAAAAACTGAATGGCATAGGTTGTGATGAATCACTGCTTTGCATCTAAATGCAATTGCTTGTTTTAGATTATACATTATGCATTAAAATGTGTGAAAATATTGACAATATTTCCTCTTTATGCTAGGGCATTTTTGTAATTTATGAAAATGATAAAATCCAGACATATATACACATTAAAATAATGTATCTATCATGTATACAATAAATGTATCTAAAACATCTGTGCCAGCTAATTTGTGTATTTTAAGAAATATATGGTATGGATCTTAATGGAATGGTACAAACTTAATCAATGAAACATCATCTTAAACAGTTGGTCAGTGTGTTGATTTATAGACTTGGTGAGGTATATATTCTCTGTGATGTACTTCATCAGAACAAGAGTCTGTCACTGAAACCATCATGGCTGCATCTGATGGGTTTCCTGCCAGTTTCTATGGGGAACCGGGAGTTTTAGGCATGTTGTCAAATGGGATCAGTGCGTTCCTTGTACTTCTCCAGAACTTCAACACAGCTCACAATGGCAACGCTCCAGTTGGAGTAGAGAATATTCTTGCAGGTAAAACTGGATGTAAAACAACCAAATTAAGCACAGTTTAAAGTTCTAAGAAGAGAGCTTACCCCCAATTTGCAACCTTTTTTTCCAGGTGTACACCTCATCCTGATTGGCGGTGTTTGCCAGCTGGTGGCTGGGCTGCTCTCCTTCCGTAAATACGACCACCTGAGTGGCACCGCCTTCATTGGCTACTCTGCTCTTTGGGCTAGTTATGGTGCAACTAGAATCTACTATGGTGCCCTGCCTGAAAATCCAAATATGACATTAACAATAGATCAGATGATGAGCAATTCATCCACCAACATGATGAGCAACATGTCTCTTGATAACTCCACGCAATGCTATTTATGTCTGTCCATGGAGGAGTCAGCAATTGCCGGTCTGGTCCCCTACATCATCCTGTCCTTTCTTCTTGCGTTTTGCTCTGCCACGGTCAACTACATCATGCCTTTTGTCTTTGGAGCCATCACAGCCACCTTGATCTTTGAAGCCGTAGCTTTAGCTGCATATTCCTGGGCTCTGATTGTCTCTGGGGTTCTGGAGTTGCTCATTTTGATCTTTGCTATCTATGGTTCAGCGGCTCTTCTCATCAAAGGTCTGACTCAACGTCTGGCCCTGAAAGGTTTTGGTACCCCACTCTTTAATGTTCTCTTACTAGGGACCCCCAACTCAGGAAAAGCTCAGAGTGGAGGCCAGGAGAAGAAGAAGAACACAAAATATGCAGAGCCAATGGCTTTGGGTTTCTTCTGCGACTCCATTGCTCCATTCATCTTTGCTTTCTACAACTTTGGGTACATGAAATCATTTGGTCTAGGTGTTGCCTGGGTATCAATCATCTCAGTTGCCCAGTTGTTCTCCAGCTACTACGCCCACCTGCGTCAAGATTGCTACCACACCACAAAGTTTGGGCTGCATGCCACATATTGGCTGATCAAAGCTTGGGAGGAGTTTGTTGTGTCTGTTTTAATAGTGGAGGACAGTAAAGTTGTGTCTGGAAGGGAAGCAATGGTAGGAGACTGGTTCTTTGTGGTGGCAGCCTTGGTGCTCTGTGTAGGGAGCCTGAACATGGACGTCCTGGAATTGATCCATAACTTGTTCTTTGTCCTGCTCACAGTCTCCACAGTCCCTCAGATCCCCCTGCAGGGTTACTACATCTTCTTTGGAGTAGCTTGTTCTCTCTTCGCTGCAGTCTCTATCTATGGCACCTTCACCCGCCTCATCAACACCATTGCAGAAAAGTCTCTCATACCTGTAGGATCACAACCAGTGTCTTCTGAGCAGCTGATTAGGGCTTTGAGATGTAGAAGGTCTAAGCAGGGAGGGCAGGATGTGCTTCCCCCAGGCGATCAGACCTCAGACGCTCTGTTCTATCTTTCAAATGGGGTTTCAGCTTTGTCAGCTCTTCATTCAAGAAGCATGAGTACGAACCCTTCTCTCCTGCACCTGACCATACCATGGGTCCTGATCTCTGGATCTATCATCCAGGCCTATGTCAGCAGGTTGCAAGTCTCAGGAGGCGGCCGCTTTGGATCAGTCATCTCTTCCATCTATGTTGTTGTCTGGGCCACGTGGACATGGTTTAGATTTGCAGGTATGTTAGCTAATATACGAACATTATGACAATATCTGTTACAAATTAGATGGGAGTATAATCTCGAATCCCTTTCATTCAGGTAACCAGCTTCAGCTCTCAACTGAGGCAGATTATGGTTTTACTGCAGGAGCCATCGCCTTCCTTGTCATCAACGCTTTCCTTATGCTGATTGGTAAGTTTTACCTATGCATTTTCTGTTGTCAAGATTTCTTTCTGTTTGTTTTGATCATCATGGTAATTATCTGTTGACTGGTCCAGCTGCTTATAGAAACCTGGTTCTTCTGTTCCTGACAACGCTGATGGAGGTGGTTCTTGTTTGCTTCCTTCTCTCCACCCTGAACAAGCTGCCATATGAACTTGAAAGTAAGTTATCATGAGCCACATATGATGACAAGCATTAGTTACTTAAATCTAGATGAATCTTTTCACCTTTTCACTCAATTTATGTACCTTTGACATTATTTTTTCCCACAGTTGCCATGCTTGCATTGGTGTCTCTCATATGCATATATGGCACTTTGGCGTCACTGATAAACTACATGTTCTCACAAAGAGTGATGCCAATGGGCCCTCCTCTCTTTAAGGTAATAACTTTGATGACACAATGTTTGATCCGCTAAGAATTTTTAACTGCACATGAATTATTTTGAACATTTCCTGTATCATCTGTGATTTTAGGAAAAAATGAAGTCAGAAAGATCTGAGGAGCTTCCCTGTCCAGTGGCCAGCTCTCGCCTCACAAGTGGCCTCTTAAAAATTGCTCAGCTTCTGGAAGAAGGAGGTGTGTGTGGTATTCCCACAGACACTGTGTACGCTCTGTCTGCCTCCTGCAAGAATCCCCAGGCTATAGAGAAAATCTACAACATTAAGGTAAGACAGGAATACCTTTCAAGCACAATGTGACATTTATTTTCCACCATGTTTAATTTATGAAAAAGCCATCAACATAATGTTAAATATGGCTCTCTTCCAGGACCGGCCAGCAGAGAAGCCTATATGCATTTGCATTTCTAGTGTAGAGCAGCTGGTGGCAGCCAAGCCTCCGTTCAGCCCTCTGCTGTGGGAGTTCATGAGAAACGTTTATCCAGGAGGCATCAGCTGCATCGTCAGCAAAGGAGACTGGCTATTTCAACTTGGTAAAATTTTCACCCAAGCTTGCAATCAATCTCTATAGTGTGTCTACTATTGTTAGTCAGAAGATATTGAAATGACTTGGAACTAAGCTAAAATAAATTGTTCACAATGTTATTATGAACAAATTAAAATAGCAATTTTTTCTTCTGCAGGAGTTGGAGCAGCTTACGACCGCGTTGGCACCAGGGACAGCATCATGATCCGTGTTCCTGACCACACCGTGACGTGCCACTTGTGTGACATAACTGGACCCCTCGCTATTACGTCTGCCAATCCCAGTGGAGAACCAGACAGCACCCACCACAGCATGGTCATCAAGTAAGATACTCTTTTTAATATAGCCAGTGTGCTTTGCTTTTCTAAACAACATTGACATTTCACACAAAACTTCACTTTAGTAGCTTTAGTTTAGTTTTATTTGTCTTCTTCCAGTACACTTTATTGTAGGTGTTTGGTATTAATACGGAACTCTATAACTTTTATGTTAATATTCAAAAATTTTTCCTGACTTGTGGGACATTTCAGGCAGCTTTACATGCCAGTTTTGTCACAGTGACTTGACAATTTGTAGATTATGTGTCCTTAATATGCTTTCAGCATTTTTATGAGACAGAGCTTATCTTCACTGGAGTTTTTCAGTGATTAATTCATTTCCTCTATGAATCATACATATTTTTATGCAACTGAAAGTGACGGTCCATCAGACCTTTAATTGTGTGAAATACTTTTTGATGTACTGCAGTCGACTGGGGCACAAGATCCAGGGGGTCCTCTGTGACGGTGACTCAAATCAGGTTGTTGCCTCCACTGTGGTCAACTGTCTGAGGATTGATGAAGGTGAAACTCACAGCAGTTCCGAATTTATGTGTTTCAGATTAGCTTTTTTCATGACTAACACAAACTGTTTCCACAGGAATCATCGGCATTGTCAGGGAGGGCTGCGTTCCTGCAGCAAAGGTTCATCAGATCTTTGACAGAGTGAAAGGCTCTATGTTGTGAAGATCAATTTCTGAAAGGTTTTACTTTACTTTGACAAGTTCAACTGTTTTTTAGTTATGTTTTTGTTCAATTTCTATGTAACCTTATGTGAGTTTAGAGCATTTTACAATGAAATATTGGACAGCTGTTCTGCATTGTTACTCCAAGTGATGTTAAGCTATGTATAAAATATATAGAAAAATAAATAACTAAATAAAAGAAGTTTGGCATTTTGCTTTTTTTTTCTTTGAATAAAAATGTATACAATTACAATATTTTCAAAACAAATATAATAGGGTTGCCACTTGTCATAAATGAATATAAGGGACCGCCAACATAGCTTCTGTGTGCCATGACCACCAATACCCGAGTTGCCCGACTCTCATAGTGTGTTGAATGCTTTATTTTATCCTGGTGATTTTGTTTTTTTTTGTAAAGGCAAGATCAAGAAAGCAATCATTTATGCATATACAGTGGAGAATGAGAGTATCCAAAAATGTAATCCAGTAAGAGCAGCACTACTTCAACACATCTTTACTAAAGTACTGTAGAAGTGAAAAGAAATAGTCCAAGAATTTACTTAAAATTTAATCGAGTTAAAGTTAAAAAGGTATTTGGTTGAAAAAAAAAGCAACTGTGTGAAACACAGAAACAAAGTAAGAAACATAGGATACAGTATCAATTCTCCAGCCTGAAAAGTTTCTCCAGGTTACCTGATACCTGGTCACCCCTGTGGCACACACATGCTGGGCAGGAATCAGCAAGCCACAGAAACACCAAAGATGTAGTTCACAGAAGTGAAATCCTTATGGTTCCCCTATATCTCTATGAGATAATTGGTGTGAGCTAATATGACCAGTCACACCAATAAACCAGTCTCACACTGCCTCCCTTCACTATCTTGACCTTCTCGGGAATTGAGAAGGTCATCATCACACATAAACACTGTTCGGAAGAAGGCCCAGCAAAGAATGGACTTCCAGCGGCTTCTGGTCAACCTCTACATTATTCACTGTCTTGTGTTTGTCCATCACTGTGTTTTGTGGTTTGGCTCATCAACAAAACAGAACAGGTCCAGAACTGCAACAAACAATTAGATCTGAAGAGAGGATCTTCAGGACTGACTTCACCTCCATCCAGGACTGAAACAGCTTTTGGGTCAGGAAAAGGGCAATAAAAATCTGTGGTGATCCCACACATCCTGGACACAGACAATTTAGACTTTCTTCATCAGGTCACTGCCACAGAGCTATTTACAAAACCCTGCCACCACATAAACAGTTTCTTTCCCCAGGCTGCCTCTTTAAGGAAGAACTAACACTCAGAGTGCCAAGATCAATATGCATATTTGCACAAACTCAACCTGCACCAACTTCCTCTTCTGTCAAAACACTGTATATAGACATATTAACAAGGACTATTTATTTCCTCTTTTTGATTTAATTACAGTTGCCTGGTTTGTTTGTGTTCACAAACTTGCAGAAACTTGTTGAATACCATACCATATCATACCAACTTTATTTATAAAACACTTTAAAACAACCACAGCTGATACAAAGTGCTGTACATTAAAACACAACAATAAAAAAATAAAAACTTACAGTTTAAAAACAAACAAACAAACAAACAAACATACAATTTAAAACTAGATCCTGCTGGAGTTGAAAGCCAAGTAAAATAGATGGGTTTTAAGACGAGTTTTAAAAGTGGACAGTGAAGGGGCCTCTCTAACCTGCAAAATAAAATTGTAACTGATTCAAATATTATTTGCTGCACTTAAAGTGTTTAAAAATGATGACAATCCCTGAGAGTAACAACTTTTCTTGGGGTGGAATCAAACAAAAATCACATACTTTGATGATAATAGAGAAAATGACATTTATGTTCCAATATTGTAAGAGGTAATGCTAAAATTAAATAAATATACTAAAAGTTAAGACAAAGAAAACTGTCTTGTTGTTTCGCAGGCATTTATTCCATTGTTTCTGAATCACAATTTTGGTTTTGACAAATGACATGTTTGATTTTCATTCACTGAAATAGACGTGTATTTTTTTTAGTTGTAAGAAATAAAGCAACTCAGTGGAAAACTGTTTTTAAGATGTAAGAAAGACATCAGCACTCATTTGGAAACATTAATATTAATACTCAACTCATAGGGGCTTTCGCTGTGACAAATAATTACTCACCGTTTCGCTGTGGACACATGAGCATTGCTGCTTCTGCCATGATCTACCTCAGCCTTCATTTCAATGTAAATCGAGCCGGAAATGGCCACCAGGATACAATCTACAAATTATGAAAAAATGTTCAATGTGTGTAATGTCACATTTCCACCTCAGCTTACATAATTTTAAATTATTTATTCTCCTATTTTTTGTTAGATAGTTCATTAGGACTCATTGAAAGACACTGCTCAAAACACATTCTGTGAATATCGACTAACTAACATAATTGAATAACACAGATATTTGTTAAACATTAACAATAAACACACATAAAGGAAGAAGAGAATCGCAAGAGTAAGGAAATAACCCTATTTAAACATTAAAGGTCCACTATCATGCAAAATTTTTAAGAATTTACAGGCTGGGAATCGACAGGTTCGATTCCCAGCCTGGCAACCTTTGCTGCATGTCTTCCCCTTCTCTCATTATCCACTTTCCTATCAATTCACTATCAAATAAAGGCCACTAGAGCCAATAAAACCTTTTTTTAAAAAAAGAACAGTTAAATATCTGTATTTTTTCATCTCTAATCTTTTGACATTTTCTATATAAAATCAAATCAATTGAAAGTCTATGATGGGAAATTGTTATAATGTTTCTCAACGTGTTCAGTTTTGTGTGCCTTTAGCATGTGTCAGTTCCACAGGTGAATGGGCTTGTTGTTTTCACGGTGCTTCCCAAAGGCAAAACCTAAAAATAGGACACACGTTGTTGTAGTGTAATGCAGAAATCTTTTGTAAAACCTTTAAGATGACAGATCAGCTAGTGAGGTTGCAAATGTTAATGCATGGCTGGCCTGTAACTTTTAGATTCAAGTAAAACTGCAGTTTTAAAAAGCACATGAATTTTCTGACAAATCACAGAGTGTAAAATAATCAAATGACTGCAAGAAAACTTGAAGTCAGATTTTGTCTTTTAGTTCTCATCCTAAGTAGAATGAAGACTATCTTTCTCCTCTTTATTTTTCCAAGTTGAATTTTTTTTTTTTTTGCGAACATTTCCAACATGGCTTCAACTTCACTAAGTGAGTAATTGACATGCCTGGTTTCAGACACTTGTAGATAGATTTTAATTAATTTTGAATTTGGTAATGATCAGATCATTTGCATATCATAATTGTCAGAAAGTGTATGTTCTTGAAATATATTTAAAAGTAAGATAACTGCTTACAAAAGGCAGATTATGTAACATATTTAAGAAAACCCACTGGGCGTTTGTTTGTTGTCCCGTTGAACCATCATTTCCCTGAAATGCTCTTAAGTGTTTGACTTTTTTTCCTGATCACAGGTCATGACAAAAGAACAAGGTCCTTCTTTGTTATGTTTTGCCATTATTTTCCTTTGAATCATGTCCCATCCGAATTCCAGAAATACTTTTTTGATGTGTCTTTCAGCTGATGTACTTCAGTCAGCCCTCAAGTCAGCAGGAATCAGGAGGTTATTTTAGTCACTGTTTAATTTTTTGTTCTTTGTAATGCCTTGTGTTTGTAAAAATATCATCTTTTCATTATCCAAATACTATCATGATCAGATGTCTGTATTTCATGTGTCTAAAAACAAACACACTGAAAAGCAAATTATACTTAATAATTTGTATGTGTGCTATATACACGTTTTTGGGTTTTGTTGTCTATCAATAACTTACTCTTAAAAATGTTGATTGGAAGTTAAAAAAGTGCATTGAGCTGTTTTAAAACAACTAGAAACTAATGAGCTCAAACCGTATTCAACAGAAAGAAAATATCTGAAAATGTTATTTTTGTCTGCACTATGTGTCATGTCAGTGATTAAATCTTACTTAGATTAGCATTTCAAACACAAAAAATGCTTGGCCAACATAAAAGAAACCAAACGCTCAGGTTTAGGATTACTCACATGGAAGATGTGATTCAACAAAAACTCCATTGTTATGTTCTTGCTGTATGGCTCAACAACACTTCCTTACAACAAATCAATCAAACAGCTGCAGCTGATCCAGAATGCAGCTGCTCACGTTCTGACTAAAACCAGGAAGTTAGAGCACCTAACACCAATTTTAAACTCCCTACACTGGCTCCCTGTAGCTCAGAGAATAAACTTTAAAATACTGTTGTTAGTTTATAAATCACTGAACGGCTTAGCACCACGATACAGTAAACATCTGCTGTTGTACCAACCTTCCAGACCCCTCAGGTTCTGGTTCTACTCTGCATCCCCAGAACCAGAACTAAATGGGGATAAGTAGCATTCAGTTTCTATGCACCTCAAATTTGGAACAAACTTCCATAAAACTGTAAACAGCTGAAACACTGGGTGCCTTTAAATCTCGACTAAAACCCACCTGTTTAGAGTCGTATATATGAAACGTAATCAATTGGGAATTTAATGATGGCACTTGACTTAATGCAATGTTTTGATTGTTGATTCTATGTTGCATGACTCTGGTTTTGTGTTTGTTATGATGTAAAACACTTTGAAATGCTTTGCTGCTGAAATGTGCCTTACAAATAAAAATTGATTGATTTGATTGATTGATTTACTTTTGACCCCATCTTTTATCTTTTATTATTAGAAGTTGGTCTTCGCTTTTAGTTCTTCTAATTTTTTTAGTTTACTTTAGTACTTAGTATTTGTAGTCAATAAACAATAAATGCTTGTACTTCATCAATCTATTTCAATTGATAGTTACATTTGACTGAATTTGTAAGTTCTTTGGATTTTCCCCCAAAGTATTTTTGAATGTGTAATTACTATTCAATAATAAAGAAAATATATTCACATTAGATTTTTAATTAGATGATTTAATTATTTATGAAGCACATAATGAAGCACGATGATGTTGTATTTGAAGGGTTGTGAAAATATTTAGAAATTTTTACGTCTATTAAGTCTGTACAAAAAGGTGGACTCAGCTGCTTGGCGTTGCTGCTGGTCGAATCTTCCTGGCATCCAGTTTCTACTGCGTACATTGCTGTTTTCCAGTCAGCTCCATCCAATCATCTGCTTGTGTGTCTCATCCTTTAAAAAGCACCTGAATTTTCTGACAAATCACGCAGTGTAAAATAGTCAAAATGTTAGCTGGAGATAGGCACCAGCACCCCTCCCGACCCCACTAGGGGACAAGGGTGTGCAGAAAATGTAGGGATGGATAAAATAATCAAATGACTGCAAGAAAACTTGTAGACAGATTTTGTCTATTAGTTCTCATCCTAAGTAGAATGAAGACTATCTTTCTCCTCTTTATTTTTCTAAGTTGAATTTTTTTTTTTGCGAACATTTCCAACATGGCTTCAGCTTCATTAAGTGAGTAATTGGCATGCCTGGTTTCACATACTTATGGTTAGATTTAAATTAATTTTGAATTTGGTAATGATCAGATCATTTGCATATCATAATTGTCAGAAAGTGTACGTTCTTGAAAGATATTTAAAAGTAAGATAACTGCTTACAAAAGGTAGATTATGTAACATATTTAAGAAAACCCACTAGGCGTTTGTTTGTTGTCCCGTTGAACCATCATTTCCCTGAAATGCTCTTAAGTGTTTGACTTTTTTTCCTGATCACAGGTCATGACAAAAGAACAAGGTGCTTCTTTGTTATGTTTTGCCATTATTTTCCTTTGAATCATGTCCCATCCGAATTCCAGAAATACTTTTTCGATGTGTCTTTCAGCTGATGTACTTCAGTCAGCCCTCAAGTCAGCAGGAATCAGGAGGTTATTTTAGTCACTGTTTAATTTTTTGTTCTTTGTAATGCCTTGTGTTTGTAAAAATATCATCTTTTCATTATCCAAATACTATCATGATCAGATGTCTGTATTTCAAGTGTCTAAAAACAAACACACTGAAAAGCAAATTATACTTAATAATTTGTATGTGTGCTATATACACGTTTTTGGGTTTTGTTGTCTATCAATAACTTACTCTTAAAAATGTTGATTGGAAGTTAAAAAAGTGCATTGAGCTGTTTTAAAACAACATAGTAAAATCACATTAGATTTTTAAGTAGATTATTTAATCATTCATGAAGCACATAATGAAACACGATGATGTTGTATTTGAAGGGTTGTGAAAATATTTAGAAATTTTTACATGTCTATTAAGTCTGTACAATAAGTTGGACTCACCTGCTTAGCATTGCTGCTGGTTGAACATTCCTGGCATCCAGTTTCTACTGGGTAGATGGTTATTTTTCAGCCAGCTCCATCTGATCATCTGCTGGTATTGTAAGCTCAATGAGAAGCATGCATTTTGTTTCGGTGGACCACGTCCACCGAAACAATCTCTCTGTCAGGGCAGAGAGATGGAGCAGCTTGCACCATTCCTCACTCCTGAACCACAGCTGAAGGTTCATTGGACCAGGAAGCTTGTTGTAAGTAAAGCAGATGAAGAAGCAAAGTGTTGTCTGCAGGATGTTCTAAGAGTCTGTCCAACCAGTGTTCCAGTTAACAAGTCCTTCTCAGTTTTGGTTTCTAGTCCATCCTGCGACATGACCTTGAACTTGTTGCACTTTTCCTCCCTCCTCATCACCTTTGCTATCACCATATCATTCTGTTCTTTGGACCTGAAGCGAAGTACTTTTCTTCACACTAGACCAACTCTTTCTGTTTGGACTTTTATAGATGTTCCAGATAATGGATGGCTTGGTTGACCTTAGATTGGGCGCTCCACCTGTTGAAGGCCAAAAGGATGGACTGAAGTTGCAGCTGCAGGGTGTATCCAAGGAGGCCTGTTTTGCCATCCAATAGGTACAGGTTGTTCACGTTCACAATGCGAAATTAGAGTCTACCAGAGTTAGTGCTGGGGGTCCCCAGGGTGTTGTGACTTTTTTACACTTATATGTTGTTCAGTATGATAAGTGACTGATTTACAATTATATGTTAAGCATAGATTACATGATTATTATTAATTGAAATTAACATGATTGTATATAATTACAAGGATGAAGTGAAATATATTTAAGTGCAAGACATGATTTATTTGAATAGAATAAGTCCTTTATTTTGAAGAATGCTTAATTATCTGGTTCTGTTTTGTCACTATCTTGCTTTGTTGATATTTTGGTTGGCTTGGTTACGAACAGCTGTTGCCGTTATCAGCTGTCGCCGTTTTCTCTCTTCAATAAAGAACTGAACAGAAAGGTTCAGTAAAAGACATACGAGCCTCCGTTTTATTTGAAGAAGCTTCACTCCGTAACACAGGGCTCTGGGCTTTTGCCAGATCTATTTCTACTATGCTTCACCTGGGAAATGTCACAAGGAAATATTTCTATCTTTTCCCTTGTTAGACAAAACAACATGACTTTTTGCTTGACAATCTTTCTGTCAAGCTTTTTTTATAAGCTTTGAATGAAAGCCGCTGTTTATTCATCATCCTGACTGATTCAAACACTGGAAAGGAAAAAGACAGATTACTGCAAAATGATATATCAGAAAAAAAAAACTGATGCCAATGGGTGTTTCCTGTCAAGAACTAATGCTCAGGTATTTAGCAGAAATTCAATTGTTTAATTCAGTTCAATCAAATTAAGAAATATTTTATTGATCTCAAAGGGAAATTAAATGTTGTAATTCATATGGTTCTTCAAATAGCTCTTGTACATGCTTATGGCTGTTTATAAATCACTGAATAGCTTACAACCAAAATAATTTACAGACCTGTTATTGTTGTATTAACCTTTCAGACTGCCCAGGTCTTCTTGTTCAAGTCTACGCTTCTTCTCCATAACCAAAACTAAATCAAGTCTACGCTTCTTCTCCAGAACCAAAACTAAATAAACTTCCTGAAAACAGCAAAATAGCCAAAACACTCAGTACCTTTAAAATCACTCAAACTGGCATAAGAAAATGAGGCTGAATTGCATTTTTCACATTTCAACCTGATTTGATTGTCTGAAACTCCAGAAGACACTGGTGGAGGCCTCAACAATTGTCATGATCAATAATTACATGACAAAAAGTCAAGTTGGTAAGACTGAAGAGTCATGTTTCTAACCAGGTGGTCAACACAACACATGAGCATCAGAGGGTACTGTAGTTTTGCCATTACTTTTCACTCTGTACACCTCTTACTTCTAACATAGGTCATCTGCAGAAATACTCAGATTGCTTTCCAATCTTCAAACAAAACGTTGAATACAGAGAGCTGGTGGACCGCTTTATGTCATGGCGTGGAAACAATCATCTCATATTGAATGTAAAAAACAAAACAAAAACAAGAAGATAATTGTAGATTTCTATTGAAGTACGGTTAGGGCAAACCTTATTTCCATCATTGGAGGAGAAGTGAAAGTGGAAAGGATGAGACGAGGATTCTTCATAACATCAAGAAAATTGTGAAAAACTCTGAGCATCCTTTTCATAACATTGTCATACAAGAAAATTGTCTTCAGTCAGAGACTTCTTCGGATTTGCTGTAATACAGTATTAATCAAAGGTAACTCAAGACAATCTTTAGCTTTGATTTAATGGATCTATAATGGATCTAAAAGGAAAACATGCCAAATAAGATAGCTCTGTAGGGAATAGATGTCAAAAGTAATGAAAATAGACAATTGGTAATTTCATCTCCAATCTATCTTTTCTCATGAATAAAATTTGGATGTTCATTTTTCATTCAGGTACCACAATTAAGAACTTTGAGATGCTGGTTTTATTTTGAATTAGTTCAAATCGTTTTTAAGAACTGAATTAACTCGCATTTCTAGAAACAATATGTGGACAATGACCCTATTGTACTAAGAGAATCCAACGTCACTGTTGGACGTCAATCCACACAAGCAAGGGAAAATATATTACCACACTCTATTTGGAAAATAGAAATTGCCAAATCCAAATGTTATGTACTTCTTAAGTGAGTGTGGATGACACATTGAACAAATATCCTTGGAACTTTGCTTCGTAAATGATGGACAAAGAACAAAAACTTGTGACAATCAAATAAGCAGGGTAAACAGTTACCGAAACCTGTGCTAACAAGGTTCATCACCAGGAAGAAGAGTTTTAATCGTCTCAGGGGATTTCAGAGAAACAGTGTTTAGACATGAAGGTGTGACAGAGTTTACTACATCTGTAAGGTTTAAAGAAGACAGTCAATGACCTGACTAGTTCATTCATTTAGTGTTATTATTATTTGTGTGATTTTAACAAACCTATAAAATAACTAAATGTAAACTTTGAATAAATTACCTCCAAAATTGGCATGTATTGTATAGCTCTGTTTAAAGATCTTTATGTATATAAATTTATGGATAATATGTAAAAACTGAAAAACTACTGACTCAGAATTCACTCATTTTACAATCACATTCAGTACAAAAACATGTCATTTATATAATCAGTTCACATCTCTGACACATTTCTTTTACATACTAAGATACACTAATGAGTTACTCTTGACCCTTTTTGTGTTTTTTTTTTAACCGTGCCCAAATATTTCTGGATCTAAATTTTAGGTACGAGGTAGCAAAGCCCAAAATGCTTCTGAGAAGCCAAGGATCAACGGAAACAATGTGACAGAAACTTCTGCTAAGAGGTTTCATCACACTGGACAAAGGACATTTTCGACATCACATCATTGTATAGACAGTTTCTGAGAAAGAGTATTTAAACAACAGGTATGAATGGATTTCTAAACCCATAGGGTTTAAAGAACATGATTTGTGGCTTTACCAGTTTGTTTCTTTAACTTGACATTATTTGTGTCATCCTCATCACGGCTCAAAATAACAAATTTACTTGCATGCATATTTTGCAGATATTCTGTAGCTCTATTACAGGTTTCTCTGTATAATAATTTATGGCCAGTATAAAGTATATAAAATAAATGTACTGACCCAAGTTGACTCAGCATCATGGATCAATGTATGACTGCTAATTAGTTAATCAGTTAATTAATTGATATATTTCTCTCAAGCAAATTTAAATATCAAAGATAACATGTATACGTCATAATCTTGGGTGCTTGGGTTTTGACTTTGTTTCTGTGTTTGCACTTTTCACAAGGCACAGGCAATGACAATTTTATATCAGTTTAGAATAAATTTGACCCATTCTAATAATTATTTTTAATTCTGTCACCCTAGAGGGTTTTTTTGTGTGTGGGAACCGCTTATTTAAGGTTATGACATGACACTGTATTTAGATTTTATCTGGACTTTGACTACGCTGCTCCAGAATCTTAAGTTTGAAGAGGAAGGTTTTCGGTGGAACCATTTAGTGTTACATAGCTGGTGTGCCTCAGCTCACAATCACAAAGTTATGACAGTGACGGTAACAACCTAGTCAATCCCAGTTCCAATAAGCAGGTCAAAACAACTGAAAAAACTGAACATTATTTCTTATTATGGACCCAATTTTTTGCGAGACAAAAAATTTGGCACAATCTATGGGACAGGCTTGAAAGCAATCTAATAGGCTACAATGACAAGCAATGGTACACTGATTGCTGTCTTTTGTTGTTTATTATGGAATGACTGGTGCGAACAGCTTATACACTTGTTTGCAAGTTGTGTTGTTAGAGGGCAATATTTGCTTTTTTTTTGTTTTTACACCGTTAGTGTTTTGCAAACAAAATGTGTCATTTTAACCACGAGTGCTGTTGCTTAGGCCTGTGTGTTTGAGTTGACAGCTGCATGAAAGCAATCAAGAAATACCGTAATGCATTTTCAGGAATATTTGGTGTTTGAATTACTAAAATAGGCAATTTCGTGTTTTTTTTTTAGGTGTCATGTATTCATGGATTTTAGCAATATGTGGATGACTGTGGTTCCTAAGCCCTGTGAATACTGGTTACCAAATATATAAAGAACCAATCATTTTTAAAGTATCTCAAAGTCTCACAACACAACCTCATTTTCCTGTCATATTCAATAAAACATTATCGAAAAGGAACATTTTAAGTGTCTGTAAACACACACACACACACACATCCATCCCTGTTAATATACTTCAGGGGGCCTGGAAGTAGCTTGGTGAGTTGAGGGGCTCACCCTTTCTAGACGTCCTATATCTATGAAAAAAATCAGGCAAGTCCCCCCAAAAATCTTGATACTAAAAATCACCTTCAATAAACAAAATTTTAACTTTATTTTACATGTTAGTTTTTCAGTCACATGTGGGGTCTGTTTATAACATTGATGCTTTGCAGGGCCCACCTTCACACACGAGTGTTTTTTAGTCCGTAAGGGGGCTTGCTTTTAATGTTCAAACCTTAAGAGGTCCATCTTTACACACATACTTTTTTGGCCAGATATAGGGCTTGCTTTTAACATTTAACTCTTATTAGGTATGCCTTTAAGATTCCCATTGTACACACACACACACACACGCACACACCCACGCACACGCACACACACACACACACACACACACACGCACACACGCAAACACACACACACACACACCTATAAATATATGTATATATATATACACATATGCAGATATATACCCGTTATAAGAGACTGATGCAATTCTAAACTCAGATCTGAATGACAAAATTGCAATTTCCCTTCCTATCAGAGACAAAGGTGTACTTTGAAAGTATCTTGGATTTCTCTGTTCTATTTGTTACACAACCTGCTTATGTTTTACAGCATTTACTTTTATGGAACAAGAGGCACCGTGGTTAGAAACATTTTAATGCAAACAATCAACTTCATAGATCAGATTGTAAAGGTGATATCTTTTGTAATATTCTTTAAATACACATAGTGCACATATGTCATTTCGAATATTGTTATTCTTATCCAGCCACAAAGAGAATATAAAAAGATGACACAGCAGAAAAAGTAAATATTAACATTCAAAGTTTTGTTTTCTAGTACAATTTATAATATACATGAGATGTTGCTCTCTGATAAAACTAAATGTAAATTTACTACATGAATGTAAGTTCTGATATGTATTACATATATCTATTTATTCTATATTTATTTATTTATAAGACATGAGTACATATTTTAGATAGCAACACAAATGTCCAAATATAAATACTAGGAGTCGCTATTGAGGTCTGTGCTTTGCTCATGTGTTGTGGAGATTGTTGAGTTTTCAATTTCTCTTCCTGATTCTGATGTTTCATCCTGTCCCAAACTCTCCTCAGTTTGGGTGTCTGGAGGAGCCAGATCATGTTCAAAGGCAGGATTTATTTGCCCTTGTCTATGCCGATTCTTAACTTCCTCAAAAATCTGGAAAACCTGAAAACAACAAAAACAAAAATCATACACTCAAAGGCTTCTATAGACAAATGGGCAAAAATGGGCCTTGCTTGTTTTACCTTGGATTTTGGAATGAGGCCCACTCTGAAGAAACCAATTTGTCCAGTTTCAATCTTGGTGCAGTCAACCACAGTAGATGCAATATTCTCAGGGGAGGGTCCATCACACAACACCCCTTCAACCTTACAAAAAAAATCATATTCACTACATGAACAACATTTTTATTTGTGTCAGCTGAACTTGTCAATATTGTATCATGGTTATTACCTTTTTTCCCAGTTTAGCATAAACTTGGTTATGGTGAGTTGTATCTGCCTCGCCTGTTGGGTTGGCTGAGGTTACTGCAATTGGACCCACCTTTTAGAAAAAGAACATAGTCAATTTCTATGCAAGATTGTAAAGTCAAATAATGTAAGATTATTTTTAATTAAAGTAAGATGGGCTTTGATACATAATCTTGGACTTTACCAAATTAATAAGATGTGTAGCTACTGCACAGTCTGGGGTTCTGATGGCAATGCTTTGTGGAGTCCCGATGTGTTTGGCAGCATCTCCCAAACCAAATATGTCCAACCATGGTCCTATCAAAGTCAGCCAACAATACCCATTAGATATTCACATGAGCACATCATGAACTGAGTTTTCACACAGTTTTCCCATGAAAATAAGAAATCACTCACCTCTGGGGATGACCATGCTGATAGAGGAAGGCCATGCAGCCTCCATGAAGTCCAGGAGCAGGGGACTCAGTAGGTGTCTAACAGGCTCCAGCTGCTTGACAGAAGAGATCCACATGGACATGGGTCGGTCCTCAGCCTGCTTCTTAACCCTGAAGCCAAACAGTGATGGTCAGTGACAGAGAAACAGATAAAAAAGTTGCTAAGAAAAGGTTTTTACAACAATGAAGCCTACTTGTAAGCTTTGATTACTGCATCTGGTCTGTTGCAGGCAGCCACCAGCACATAGACAGTGTCAGTTGGCATTCCACATATGCCTCCATTTTTCATGATTTCTACATCATAGAAATACAGAGCAGAAGACAAATATGGACATCAGGTCATTCATGTAAACAGATCACACTAAAAACTATCAACATGATCTCCTCACCTGCAATCTGCTGAACTGATGTTGCTTTGCGAGCTGGTACATGCGGACAGACCCCTTCCCCTCCTCTGACCCCACCCAGATTGACTAAAGGTCTTCCTAAGGGGATTTGAGGAGACTGGAAGGTGCTGTTGAAAATGTGCGCCAAGAAACAGTAAAAACTGACAAGACCTAAGATGATTGTGATGCCAATGTCATAACCATAGGGCAGAGCACCAATTGCATCCAGCAGGAAGCTGATGAGGATGAGCTGGAAGGTGAATGCGTAGACAAACCAGGCAACATTAAGAAATATTGCTGCAATTGTCAACAGGAGGTTAAACATCATAAAGCCAATAATCCCAACAGCAACATTGAAGCCTCTGGTCTCACTGTAAAGACCACCAAATCGTGTCAACCCCCACACCATCCACATCAACCCGTAGAGAATAAAGGCGGTGCTCTCAAGAGTTTTACCCCGAGCAAACGCCACCGAACCGCACAGGAGCTGCAACACTCCACCAGCCATCACTGCCCAGGGCAAAACCAGCACAGTCAGAGGATTCCTGTCCCCAATCGTGGCTGTGATGGCAAAAGCCGCCAGAACATTGCAGGCGTGGCCCAACACTTCTGCATCTGCATATTTGGAGTATCCAAGGTGAGGAGTATGCCGGTCTTTATCCAGAGCCCTGAGAGTAAGACTGCGATTTCTGGTTACTAAAGCTTTGAAGTGTCCCTGCCCAGTAGGAATTTTGGTACTGGAGACCATGTTGAATGTTGTAACAAAAAGCATTCCAGAAGAAGCTACAAAGATAGCTCCTTGTACACCCTGAGTGCCACCTTGGAAGAAGCCTTGAGGTTGGGCTGCGATGGAAATACAATAGGCTACAAAGAATAACTGGTAGAGGCCATCCAGCAAGCTCTTCTGACAGCTGAACAGTGCGAGGACAGAGAAAAGAACCGCAAAGACAACAGGGAAGGGAACCGGGGAAAACGGCTGAATGGAGTACAAAGATAACAGAGCGCTGTAACCCTCAGCAAATTTTAATAGAGATGTAAAGCCATAGAAAGTTGCAGCTAATGTGTCCATTGCTCGGTAAAAGAGGACACACATGCCAAGCTGGAACACTCCAGCTGTCCAGAGCCAGGGGACATGGCCAACAGAAAGTTGAGGGACCACGCCTACCAGGGGACAGGCTAATACAGAGGCAGATAACAAGTTCATCACCAAACCTACACTAATTACATCACTGCAGCTCTGGTTCTGCTCTGTTTTCAGTTCAGATTTCATGATTGCTCCTGGAGGTTTCACTTTACCCTGTGTGATTGTGTACAGCAAACGCCCAAAGCCAAAATATGCACACACAAGACAAACAAGGAGGTAGTTTGCAGCTGTGGCAGACTGACCGAAGTCTGAATCTGACAGAGCAGCGATTTGATGAGCACAGGCTAAAGAAATGCTGATAGCTATGACCAGGAGAACTGGTGTCTTCACAAAGAGGGCTGCAGTGCCAATGATGAACAGGGCTAAGGTAAATGCTGCCAGGCCAGGAATTAGAGAGGATTTTAGCTCTGTGAGTGGCAACACTCTCTGTCCTATCAGGATGTAGACCAGACCCGACCCACACCACAGTGCAGAGACGGTCAGACACAGAGTGGAAAACAGCCGTGAGTGGGACAGACTGTGACGGACACCTAGAAAGATACAGGACAGGGTCAGGAGGCTGGAAAAGGCAGAGAATTCAAATCTGTGAGGTGAAACAAACCTGTGTAAGCTATCAGGGCAGCAATGATGAGGAGTAAGATCCCCAGCGCAGTGTGGGGGATGAAGTCTTTTTCAGGAGTGCTGGCATAGCTGTTCACCAGCAGCAGGAGAGAGCCTGAAAGTCAAAAACCTGTTATCCAGAGCTGCCAGTAAAGTTTCTTACTTTTTCCACAAAAAACTTAGATTAGAGCGCTGAACTGTCAATTCAGCACTCTATTCCAAGATATTATGTGCCAAAATGTAACATTTCTTTATTAATAATCATTTGTCATTTTAAAAAAATGCCATGTAACTTTACATTTTTCTGGGAAACAGAATTTAGGGTTTTCATTTGCTGTTTAAGTAGCTGTGCACTATAAATATAAGCACTTGTAAGAATGTAAATGTTATATATTGGCAACAAACCATTGTTAGAACTGCTCTGCTGTCTAATATGTATAGTTTATTCTTTCCAGATTCAACCTTTCCATAATTTAACAATAAAGGAAAAACTGTAAATCAGATCCTTTGCAAACAGGATTCAGGTTAAATCCTTTAGGATATGCTTAACACTATTGCTTAGAATAAATTAGCTGATGATTACTCCACAAAAAGCGATTACTTATGTCAGGGAAAAACATGAAATGAATTCCTTACCTGCAGAGATGCTGAGAATGCCGACAGACTCATCCAGTGAGCTGCGCTGAGCCATGACAGCAGTGAGAGTTTGTCTGCTGTATGATGGCTTTATATAGCAGAGTGGGGAGGGTGTCACCCAGGGGGAAAAACGCACCTGTAACTTCCCTGTAGGGAAAGTTACAGGTGCGTTACAACTGCAGCTGAATTTGACAAAGTTGTCTATTCTATTTGATATCAAGTTCTATTTGGAAGATAAAACTGATATCTCTATAGAACATATTTTTGGTGAACATAGTTTAAAAAAAGAAGAGTGTTAGTTAATTGTTTAACTTATTTTATTGCATATTGAATTCAAATAAAATACTTTTCTTCCTTTTTCTTGAACTGTTCTGTAATCAGAGTAATTACAATAAATCTTTTCTGTAATCAAGTCGTTTTACCGTCACATTACTTTGCCGTTGAGACATATGAGTCGGTAGTTTAATCTCTAACGCAGCAAGTCTTCCTGGTTACCTGGATGTAGATGATGTCACTGACTTAAACAAAGGACAATGGGAGGAGACAGGGCTATAAAAGGTGTTGCTCTGCGACACTCCTGTCAAACCTGCACTCCTGTCAAACCTGCATCTAGTAGCTCCGTTGGTTACTGTGCGTACTGCAAGTCACCTGCCACACCTACTTAAGGTAAGACATCTGCTTCCATGCATTATCTGCCAATGTTAAGGTTTTTTAAATACCCTAGATTAAACCTAAGCTTGTTGGTTTTATGTACTAAAATGAGACATAGTAATAAAGAAGTTTAAAATAAATAACAGCAGACATTACAAATTTCTGAGTCGACTTTAGGTGCTTTGTTTATTTAAGGCTCTAATACAACAACAGGTTCTCGGTTAGGGAGCTTATCTAAGATTAGCAGTGTTGGCAGCTGCAACGCTCCAGTGACTCATTTTTTGACTGGCTTTATAAATAATTATCTAAACTCTTGCAGGCTCTTAGTCACTTATACTGGTTATTCTGCATATATTGATGGAAAAAAAGGTACGACTTTTAAAAAAGGTTAAAGTTTCTCTGCATCTTTAAAAACGATAAAGTGTGTTTTTCAGCAATCATGGTGAAGCGTGTTGCAGTTATTCTGTCCGGCTGTGGCGTCTATGACGGCACAGAGATCCACGAGGCCTCGGCCGTCCTGGTCCATCTGAGTCGCGCTGGCGCAAAAGTAAGAACAGAACAGAAAAAAATGTGTTTTTCTGTCAAAACATTGTGTTGATAGAAAACCAGCAGGAGTTTAATGATTTTTAGTTACCATATTGGTCGTTTGATCTCAGGTGAAGATGTTTGCCCCAGACGGAGATCAGATGCATGTTGTAAATCACTGCGAGGGGAAACCTACTGAGGAGAAGAGGAACATCCTGCAGGAAAGCGCTCGTATCGCTAGGGGCGACGTGACAGATCTGGTCAAGCTGGATGTCTCAGCGTTTGATGCTGCCATCATTCCAGGTGAGTTCATCTTGTATAAACTCAGAGGAAGCTGTGTGAAGCTCCTCTGTTTAATGTTTCAATGTAGGTTTCTGAACAAACCCTATTTTCTCTATCAGGAGGGTTTGGTGTGGCTAAGAACTTGAGCGACTGGGCTGTAAAGAACAAGAGCTGCACCGTCCAGCCACATCTGGAGAAGATCATCAAGGATTTCCACAAAGCAGGAAAGCCTCTGGGCATGTGCTGCATTTCCCCTGTCCTGGCTGCAAAGCTGCTGCCCGGCTGTGAGCTCACCGTGGGGCAGGACAAAGAGTGTGAAAAGTGTGTAAATCTCTGTTCACATTAGAGAAATGTTAGTCTATTGGATTTTATGTGATCATTCACTTGGTTTTTATCTTCAGGTGGCCGTTTGCTCAGACGGCTGGAGCTTTGAAGGACATGGGCTGCAAACACGTGAACAAAGACGTGGATGAAGCTCACGTTGATGTCAAGAACAAGCTGGTCACCACCTCTGCCTTCATGTGCAACGCTCCCTTTCACAAAGTGTTTGATGGAATCGGTGTCATGGTTCAAGAAACGCTGAAACTTGCCTAAAGAGTTTCATTACATATCTGATTGCACATACCTGTTTAAAACATGCATCAAACGTGTTCATGAGCATTTAGGATGTTGTTAAAATTCAGCTTTAATGTAGTTGTTACAGTGTGGATTGTTTTAAATTTTCAATAAAATGCTTCCTGAATATTATCTTTTTTTAAATTATTTTCATTTATGAAATCTTTCAGCTGTATACACATTGAAAAGACTACACGCCCTTTCTTTGATTGAAGACGTTTTCTAAACCAGATTTTCTTTTCTTCTGTAGTTATAAATCACACACAACATTTAAAATAAATGTTTAAAATAAAATTTGTGCTTCTGCTTGACATTTTAGTAGCTTTACGGTACGGAAAGCAATTGTAAACTTCTATGTAGTAAAATACTTGTTTCATGTCATATTTCACATGGACTTACTTCTCTAAACAAAATACATACATGGATATCGAAACAAAAGAGTTTGCATAAAAATTTATTCGAAATGCAGCAATTTTAAATTCAGTGATTCAACAGCTTCTTGTGGCTTTACTAGCCACGTCAAGTTGATAAGTAATAAACCTACCATTTCTCACTGGATGACAATGCCAGGGTCCATCTCGACACACCACCACTGATTCCTGAATCCTTGGGTGAACTGCACATCAACCCCACTGCCTGCATTATTGTAATAAAAAAAACATATATATATATATATATATATATATATATATATACAGAAATACATAATAAAATTACTCTTTTTTCTGTCAAGCTGATTCTATTTCAAGTGTCAGGATTGTCAAGTTGGATGTAGCCCACAAAAGATGTAAATGTATGCATTTACTATGAAAATTTGTGAAATTATAAATGAGCACAACTGTGAACTGTAGATTGGCTGCAAAGTGCTTCTAAAGTGTAAAACAGTGGTCACTAACCTTAGTCGTCAGGGCATATTTTAAACGTGTGTCTGCCCCAGGACTCCTGATTCAGATGATTGCATCTTGTCCATTTATCAGCAATTTCTGCGAAACCCTGATAGTGACCCATTCGTTCAAATAAGGTATGGAACAACAGGAAAACCTACAAAACAAGGATGATGTGCTGTGAAGGGAAGGTCTGGGGTTCACTGGTGTTTCAGGAATCTTTCTGGTCAAGGGAATGTTTATGAATCACTTACAGCAAAACGTATAAAATGCAGTACTCTATAGATATTTTATTTCAGTAAATGAATTTTTGAATTAACAGTAAATCGATTAATACATAATAAACAATATGTTCAGTTATAATAAGCAGCTATTTAGATGTGTGTTCTAGTTCGTCTCTGATGCTGCTTCCCTAATAGATTTTTTTTAATGACTTAAAATTGCATTTTAAGTCATGCAATTGACTTACAATATGCAATAAAAAGTATTTCTGTTGAATGACTGAAAACTGCTTTGAAAATGACGCAAGTCTGGTGAGTAATTAAATGTTATGACTTAAAGTAACCCGAGTAACTTATCTTTAGGAAATAACGGCTAATTTAGGCATTTTATGTGTGCCTTTATGAGTCACGGAACTTTTCAAGGAATCGCGACTATGTCAACATTATAAATATTCGGCTCCTGTTTGAAGGATCCACAAATAGAACAAGATTTGTTTGTGTTTAACGTGTAATCCTGAATCAGGATTTAAATGGAGGAAGGATTATACTGTACTACAGCAAACAAGTTGTTCATTCAACGTTAGAGCCTGTTAGTCATTATTGTTTTATATTTTTGCAGGTGTTAAACAATTATGTTTTTCATTTTCCTCAGTCAGTTTTTACATTTGTAGCTTTTTAAATACGATGTGTAATGGAGTTAGCATTACCTTATATTTTGTTGGTTGTTACTGAATGACCGGATGATGGACAAGGTCCTGAAGATACATTAACTGTTCTATTTGTAAAATGTGTGGATATTTTGTCTGTTTAAAAAAACAAACAAACAGATTCAATTGGAGAACAAAATAAAAAAGGTGGATTAAAATAATCTTTTCCCCCGTAAATAACTGAAGTTGAGCATTACTGTTAAAAAACCGGAGCATTCACGTGTTGACACAATGCTTCCTAATGCTGCCCCCTACTGCCCATAACTTCTACCTGCATTTACATATTGACATTAGAACGCTTTTTAAATGGTTCTTCTGCCCCCTGCTGCCAATGGCTTGCACCTGCACTCAGATCACGTCTCCGTATTTTGTAAAAGTATTCATACATGAACCTGGAAAATTTTAAAATTTGTTCACATTACAACCACACACTGCTGTATATATTTATCTGGATTTTATGTGGCAAACCAACATACAGGCATAATGAAGTTTCTAATGAAGTGGAAAGAAATTATACATGATGCAACTCTGTAGCATCAATTTATCTTCAGCCTGATTAACTTTGAAATCCCTCAGTAAAATCTAACTTCATAAACTGACTTTAGAAGTCATGTGTCAACATCTGTGTAATTTCTTCTCAGAGAAAAGGGAGCAGAGAAGCAGAGAAAAGTGAGCAGAGAAGCAGCCAAGAGGCCCATGGTAACTTTGGAGGAGCTACAGAGATCCACAGCATAAGTGGAAAAGTCATTTAACAGAGTAAAGTTGTAAACTCCAGAAATCTTCCCTTCATGGAACTAGCATTCTACATGGTGCCACCATAATGCTGCGGCAAAGATCTTTCTCACCAGAGACAGAGAAGATGCTGATGGAGCTAAACACATGACTGTTTTTGAAGAAAATACTTTATAAAGGTTAAATGAATATTTTAGATTGGATGATATTTGTGTTAAATGGCCCATTCAAAGTCCAGACCTAAATCCACTTGAGTACCTGTGACAAGGCTTCACAAATGCTCTCTGTTCAATCTCACTACATTTGAGCAATTTGGAAAGAAGAATAAGTATTGATCCAAGGGAGCAAAATATAAATGCACACCAGATTGGAAAAAATTGCGAAACGTTATTTCTTTCAACTTTCCAATCATGCACTACTTTGTAATGGTCCATCAGATAAATTCTAAAAGATAAAAGTCTGAAATTTGTGGTTGTCTTACTTGGGATGCACCGATTTATTGGTGTCAATTTCCGTAATTTGGAAAATCGGTGATCGGCCGATTTTTACATGTGAAGCTGATCTTATCTACTGATTTTATCTACCTCTGCAAAGGTACTTAAATCAACTTCTATCTTCTTCTGCTCTGATGTGAGAGAGGTTTGACTAGCAGACCGACCCACCAGATCAGGTTTATATGTTTGCAGTTAACAATAGTCATCTCACTGCTGACAACTCAACTTTCTTGGTATATTTAGCAACATTTTGGACAAAGAAAATTTGGTATTGGCCAAAATCGGAATCGGCAGGTCAGTATATTTAATAGATTGGTAATCGGTGATTGGCTAGGAAACTGCAATTGGTGCACCCCTGGTCTTAAATGATATTGTAGTATTTCCTTCTGTTACAGGAACCATGTGCGGTAAAATTTGCAAAGCACTTCAGCTGAAGAAAAACAAGCAGGAGACAACTGGATTAAATCGTTCAAAAACAGAGCATCATTTAACAGATTTGATTTACGACTACTGAGCTATGTTTATAATGCCATTACAAAGTTTAGTGCCCTCCCTCTGTACCATGAAAGTACTTTGTGAGGGTTTGAAGAAAACCTAAATCACCATGCAAGTACATAATTTAAACTAAACTTTCAGACATTGTTTGGTCAAATATTCTCTCAAAGAGCTACTCTGATAATTAACTAAGAACGTCAAAAAATTTTACTAGACACATGTTAAAGTACTTCAAAAATATATATAAGAAAATAGATGGATGCATTAAATAAGGTACAAAAATACATAATTTTTTCAATGAAAGTCAATACAAATTCATACTTTCGTTTTCTACATTTGTCAGGATTCTTGTCTTATTAGCCTAAAACGAAAGCTGGTTATGAAAAACCAATCAACAGTTTTCGTTGACAAGTCCATAGTTGTATCCTTTGCTGGTGTTTTAGCTGGACTCTTTGTCCCTGTTGGGATGCTTGGGGCAGAGTGGGTGGTGCTGCTTTTTTTTCTCCCCGCTTTGTGCTCTCTTCTCTCCCTCCAGGAGCTGCTGCTCATTATTGCAGCGGTGGACAAGCACGGCGTCCTTGTTTTGGGAGGCTTTCTGCGACAACAGTCGCTGCAGCATCTGTTTATCGGACCGCTCCCGCCTGAAGTCGTCCTCGTAGATCTTGAGCTGAAAGGATTTCGCAGAAATGAACGAGATTATTATTTTAAAACAATTTCTAAAAGCAGTCGGAAAAAAAAAAAATCTATTCCTGTTACTCCTCGTTTCTCATCAGTCCGACATCCGTTAGAACATACATGTTTGTAGTTAGAGGCTAGAGTATTCACAGTCTCTGCATATCTATGCATGTGTCACTGCATACATGTAAAAAGGCAATGAATACACTACCTGTTCCTGCAGTAGTGCAACCTGTTGGCGCGTCTCCTCCCTCTTCTTCCTGAGCCTCCGGTTCTCCTGCAGCGTGTGCTTGTGGTCGTTGTGCTCCGTCTGATATTCTGCTTCATAAATTTCAGTCTGCAAACACAAGACAGCAACATGGCAGTGAGCCTACAACTTGTGACACCACTGGGTGGTGCAGTTGACCCTCTTATTGAAGACTCTGCTTGAACATTAAGTAAAAGTTTACCCAGCAACAGAGATTTGACATCAGCCATGTTTTTCTCTTTTTTTCCCCTCTCCTTTTTGAAGTTGCTCTGAAGAGAGAGACCCACCTGACATCTAAGTGCGTCCAGCTGCTCCTTTAAATCTTTTACTTCTTGCTGCGAGTTTCCCAGAGTTCCCAGTGATGTAATTGTTGGTCCCTTTGCCTTGTATCCCGCCTCTGAGAAGGGAGAAGCTATG
Organism: Poecilia reticulata; assembly: GCF_904066995.2. Lineage (NCBI taxonomy): Eukaryota > Metazoa > Chordata > Actinopteri > Cyprinodontiformes > Poeciliidae > Poecilia > Poecilia reticulata. The sequence goes on along the minus strand of NC_088839.1, from coordinate 14,032,426 downwards.
AAAGAGGAGGTTGATGGGATGTATCTGGAAATTTGACCACTGGAGGGACATGACGCAGCACTAAAGGCCCCCTTCAGTGGAAATAAAAGAAAAGGTGACGGGCAACAGATTAGTCACAAATGAAATCAATTGCAGGGCCTTGCAAAAGTATATTTCTGCCCTTTCAACTTTTCCTGATTTTATCACTTTGCAGCCACAAACCTCAATATATTTTTACTGGCTTCTCTTTTTAAAAGTTTCACTCTTTAAAAAAAAAAAAAGAGTCTGAAAAACTCTGCACCGTTTTTTATGTTCTTGACAACTATATGCGCATCTTTGTGCTGGTTCCATTACATAAAATCCCAATGAAATGCACTGACATTTATGGTTGCAACATGACTACATCTAAAAGCTCAGGGAACACAAATACATTTGCAAGACAGTGAAGAATAAATAAGATTGCCAAGCAGATAAAACAACAACCTGCTTGACAGATGAAATGTCTTTCTCTGGGCGGTGCATTTTGTTCTCCAACAATCTGACATATTCTTGCAACTCCTGGTTTTTCTTCAGCTCTGTCATAAGCGATTGTTCGTAATACTCCTTTGCACTCTGCAATGGAAAAGGCAGCTGTAGACATCACAACGGGTAAACCTCATTTACTGCCATCATTATAGATTCCCCGGTGTACAGCGTTCCACACCCGCTCTCACTGGAGTGTAAGAGCCAGTGAGGTGAGCTCATGGTTGTGTGGGTGCTTGAAGTTTTGCTGTGTTTACTTGTTGTTGTTCAACTTTGAGGAGCAGTTGGCTGTTCAGCTGTTTAATGGCGCCGTTTTCCTGCTCCAAAGCTTCCAGTCTCCGCTGCAGACCCAGTGTGGCGCTCCGGTAAACCTGGTCCCAGTCCTCGTTAAGCTTCATCAGCTGTGGGATATTACCATCATCATCATCATCATCATCATCCTCAGCAGCAGCAGCATCCTCATATAACCACAGCAAAAACCTTCACTGCAGTAATCAATAACATCATTCATTTCATCATCACTGCTCTCGTTTCCGTTTTGTCACCACGACAACGCGGGGAGCAGGAAGTACGGCGAGCGATATTTTAAATCTCAAAGGAGTTTGGTATTAAAATTAGGAGGCAAAGGTGGCAACCACTTTCACTACAGCTCTTTCCACATAGCGCCTACATTCCTCCTCCAGCTTTCAGCGAGAACTAGATATAATTGCCAACATCAGTAATAATTTGTTGACCTGCAGAGTTTCCAATCAGCTGCTGTTTTGGTGAGACGCTTTACCTCTTTGTTCACTCTGCGGAGCTCAGTGTTCTTGTTGAGCAGCAGCAATTTCTCCTGGTCGGTGGAGGTGACCGTCAGACTCTCAGTGATCAAAGTGACCTGTTCATCTGTGGACAACAGTCTGTCACCCATCGGGCTTGCATTTTCTGACCTGTATATGGGAAAAAGAAAAAAAAAAAACACAACACAGAATGAGGATATTATAATGCGCCATGAAAAAAAAAAAACACCAGGATGAACATTAGGAAAGGATTTCTATTATTAAGCAAAAGCATGTATGCACAAAAGAACGTCAGGTACTTTTGAACACCCACTCACACAGAGTGCACTTCCAGAGAATCAAATAGCAGCTATTATGCATACCCACGCAGACACACACTCACACACAAACACACACACAGACACATTATGCACGCAAGACACAACTGTGCAAATTGTGATGTATTCCTCTGTATCAGACAATTAAAAGTGTCTGTTTACAGTCACAGATAAAGAATTTGCATATTCATAACATGAGGAAGAATTGCCTCTTATAATCCCTGGAAAAAATGTTGATTTCTAGAGAACCTCTTAGAGAAAGAGAGAGAAAAAAAAATTGCGTTCATTAATTAGTCCAACAAGCCTCCCTCCCATGCCAGATCTGTAGTGTGGTCTTGCTTTAGCAGTAAAATGCTGACAGGAGATGTACGCCCAGAGGGAATCTGTTCATGGAGGAGCTGGAAACGCTGCATAAAACTCCCCTCCGGGCTTCTTCACGCGAGCATACAGTTGGACTACTGTAACCATCCGGGGCAGAGTACTACAAAGAGTCTTTATCTGAAATCCCCTCTCATCGGCTTTAGGGCAAAACACCTCCACAAATACATGCTCTCATCCACTTATGTACAGTGTCCCGCTGCGCAGAAAACCAAAGTTATGCAATTTCACGGAGCTGCCTTGCAAAGCAAAATAAATGGAGGTAGCAACATGTGGGGTAAGTCTGATTAATGCCAAAATAACACAAAATGCATTCAGCTAAGCCAGTCACAAAGTGTTTTTTGTTTTGTACACTGAGCAATCCAAATCTAAATGCCAAGTGATCGATCATAATATGATATTTTGTCATTTTTGTAGACAAAGTTTGACTTTCTGAAAAAAAATCTTAATTCAGTGGCTTATTCAAGCTGCTGAAGACATTTGGGTAAGATGAGCTGAAGCCAAGATAGAAAGGACAGAGCCCCAAAGAACCAAGGTTGAGAACTGCATGAGGTGTCGTTTGTAAAGCTACATGGTGAAAAATTAACAGCAATAATTTAGCTTATGTAAATGGGGGTTTCTTTTTAAAAGTAATATTTCCGCCTTGTTCATTCATTTATGTCAGTGTTTCAAACTAAATATTTGGTTGACAAAATGATCTTAAGTTAGCAAAGCAAATGGCAAGACGAATTGCACAATGGTTGAGATACACAGATGAACTCAAAGTGTCCATTTAATTTCAGTACAATGACAACAAATGGTAAGTACATTGTTGTGTGAGGGGAACTTTAAATAAGCCTGAGCTGTTCACATCATGTTCACTGATTCATCAACAAACAGATGAACAGTTTTTCTTTCTTTTTTTTTTTGTTTTTTTAGACCTAGCTTTAAGTGGCAAGCACAAAAACAAATACTATAGATGTCATTTCCTTCTTATTGTATATTTCTAGTTGGGCTGACACATTCTCAAAACTGAAGAATGAATAGAGAACGCTCGTCCCATTGAAACTTTTAATTTGCGTAAGCTGCTGAAACAATGCTGTGTTTGGTCTATTTACTAAAACACTAAGCAACAGTTGGAAGGAAACTTTCCAAAACTGACAGAAACACTAAAGGCCCGCTGTAAACAATAGCACTTCCCCTTTTATATCGAAACCACATTTTCTAATACGTGTGGTGCTTTTTTAAAACTGACATAAGGTTTGTGTGAAAAACCGTATTAGTGAAGTGACATATCTGAAAGTAAAAACCCAGAAAAATATTTCTGTAAGTGTACGATCCATTTCCTCCGTCACTCCACTGTATTCAACAAGACAGGTCATGTGAATCACTCAGATCACCAGTTTTACAATATGGGAAATTTAGGGAAAAAGGCGAAGTTCAAATTCAATAGAAAGAAAATGTAGCGAGGATGTCCTAAAATGACAACCAGTGCATGTCCAAAAGTCTGTTCTGGCAACTCAGTATAGGTTATTCAGAGGAACTATTGGTGCTGCAGTTAATGCAAGTATCTGTGATGACAGTGTGAGAATTGTTTTTTGTTTCTGACTTCCTGACGTCCCGTGAGCACTGTGACGCAGTTTTATAAAGTTTTAAAGCATGGGGATAGAGGCCACAATGCCACTGTTCTGCAGCCATGTTAATTAAGTTACATATTACAGAAGTAAAGGGAGCGACGGCTTCAGCTGAAACTCCTAAAAGGGAACCGAGTTTTGGCGTTTCACTATTGTGCAGTGGTTATTTTTAAATAATTTCAGTACTTCGTCAAGCAGTGAAGCTGTGCCTTTTACTCAGCGTGATCCCCATAAAGACTCATCTTTACGATGTTCAATACAAACCATTTCAGATTTAAAGGTACGACATTTTCAAAACGTATTCTTATTTTCACAGCACTGTCAGGTGGGATTTGTGAAACAGTGAACTGAGGCCTACATTGTTGTGACCTCATGGGAAACTCCAAAGTCCCCGAACATCCCCGCCTCTCACGGAGGTGAACTTTTACTCAACTGTCTGAGCATCTATCCTGATCTTTTTTAATATTCTGTCTGTAAAATAATTTAGATAACTAGAAAAGTCTGAAAATGAAAGTCAATCTATAATCTTAGACTATTTTACTATTGGAGTTAAATAATAATAAAGAAAACAGCTTTTACAAAATGTTTAAACAAACAAAAACAAAAAAAAACAGCCAAACAGCTTGAAAGGGGAGATTTTATCTCATCCTTTATAATAAGTCAGGCCGTTTTTAAGAAATTAAGTTTTCCTGTGTTCCTTTCAACGTGTAGGAAATTAACACCTGTTGTATACAAACCATAGCTCTTTAGTAGATGTGTGTTCTTCTGGACTCCGAGGAAGACTGCCATCATCCTTAGCTGAATCATCTTGCTGCGTTCCTGCCACTGCCGCTGCTGCTGATGAGGTTGGAAATGATGAAGACGATGACAATGACAACACGTCTCCGTCCATGACCGACGACATTTCTAAAATCCTTGCGCAAGTCTTCGTTGAAGCCCTTCTTTCATCAACTCCTGGCTCGGCATGCGGCGGAACAGCATAAACACTAATGTCAGTATTGATGTGAAGCAAAAGAGGAAGCTGCCGCGACCATGAGCCACATGACGCAAGGAAAAGGAAGTGACACGGACTTGCTGTTTCAACTCGATGTGAAGGAGGGCCTGTCCCTCTGTGGGTACTTATTCAAGTGCTGTACCTCTTGCTCACTACGTGAGCTGACGGTCCCTGAAATGTTTAGACAATTGACTGTTCATCATTTGGAGAGTTTGGGGAAGTCCATTCAGGGTGATTTTTTTATTATTATTATTATTTGTCCTAGCTCAGCTCTCGTATTGTTTTCTACTGAGTGATTTAAAACGCTACATTTGGAAACATAATTAAATATGTAGAGTTTCTGCAAAAGATGATGATAATGACAATAATCACAATGCACACATTTATTCATGCCACTTAATGATAGGGTCAGGACTACATCCACTCGTCTGCTCATTACTGTGAGGAGGAGAGGATGGCAAACTGCAGCAGGTTAATTACTGAAGCAGAGCTCCCTTCCGAGGGACAAACAAATGAATTAAAAAGATTTTTGTTAATTATGTTCCTCTTAGCCTGGCTAAGCAGTCTTTTACTTACACGAAGGAAATTAAAATGCCAACTTTGCTTGGAGGACACTCTAACCTTCTTAGTCTTAAATCTAAAGAGATTCAAGGCCTCTTAGGGTAAAGGAGGAGTGTTAAAGAACCACTCAGCCTACTAAACAGTAAAGGTACAGTAGATGCAGCGTGGTGTCTAACATAAAAATAGGCTGCTTTAAAGCTGACGAAGCTCTCTCTAAAACTCCTGTTGCATAAACATGAGATGGATTCCACTTTGATTTATAAAAAATTTAGAATTTTTTTTTTTTTTTTACAATTAGTCAAATTTAACCTGGTGAACACACAGTGAGAGATATTATTCCTGGTCAAGGACCAAGCTGATTGTGTAATTAAAGCAATTATTTCTATTTAAAAGTAATGGAGATGATGGCTGGTTAGGCAAAGACCATGCAAGCAGGTCCAAACAAAACCCTAGAAAAAGTGTGAGCTATTTTATTATGACTGAATTTACAAGCATCTGTTTGTATTAACTACATTCCAAGATACAGATTTTATATATTACCACATATGCAAATAACTAATGTAAAGGCACCGCTCAGCAGCAACACACTTTCTTAAAAGTAGAACAACCAACACAAAGCAAATTCCTAAAGCTGCAGTAATTAAATTTAATGAGTTACATCAAAGTTATGGTGCTTTTCCGGACACTCAAAGATGCTTTCCAATTAAATCAGTCATTCCAATTCACATGCTGAATCTGGCAAGTGATGCAAGGATGTGTCTAAGTTTTTATGCATTTCCTATTTTTATACAGCATGTCTATTAGAACAAAAAGTAAACATTTCACAATATTCTGTGAAGTTAATAGAGGATGCATTGTGTCAAGATATCACTGTCTTGTTCTGTTGTAATTTCTATACCTAATAATTGCCTTTCTTGTCTTATTTGACCGACGGGGCAAAAAAAGAGAAAAAATTTAATTGATAAGTTAGTACATAATTTGGACTGATGTAAATTGGAGTTTTAGGTATACAGCAGGCCAAAGTGAGTAAATTTTCATTATTGAAAACCTAACATCTATATGGTACAGCACTATATTAAATAACACTTGAGTCATTAGGTACTATTCTAGTTTTGCTGTAGGGATGAATATGTGTGGTATATATGGCATATTAAAATTGCAACACTATTTTACAACATGTCCAAATATTTGTGGCTGTCTAGCTAAGCTGGTGATCCAATTGTGTGCGCAAAGGATTTCTAAATAGAAATCTTTGATTCATATGCTAGAGAAAAGTATGATATTGTGATGGTAGAAAATACAAACAAAATCTACATTATTCCTCACAAGCTTCCTCTATGTGACATAGAAACAAATATATTTTAGCTAAGGAATGTAAAAGCATGAAACATTGTAGTTTAAAATGTTGGTGTACGTTTCCAGGTTAATAAGGATAGTAATGCTAGCATATAGAGCTACCTTCACACAAAACCTTGATTCCTTAATTAAGTTGACAAGAGATTAATGTTAACTAAGTTAGACTAGAAAGTGAAAAAATGCTAGAAAACATTACTCAATCGAAGTTGCAGTCGTGTTACCATTTGGTTGCAACGCCATAATATAAAAGCAGAAGATGCAACAAAAATTTTTCAGTGCTGCCCAGTCTAACTCTGACTTGCTTCAGTGATCCCATTCACATGTCTATGCCATCTATCATGCACGCCCGTCGCAGAATTGCTTTGCCAAGCACAGGCTTTGGTGGGAGGGAGTAGCGATGCTCTGCCTTTATTGACCCAAGTCTCTGTCAAAGCCAAGAACAAATGGGCCGCTACTCAATGGAGGGATTGATTTTTGGTCTAACAAGAGATCGTAGAGAGGAATCGTGAGTGTCCCATGGAGTGAGGACGACTGAGTGGCGGACGGTTTGCCTTCTTTACGACTTCTCCCATGTGTCTGAGTGAAATTCTTCATTAGCTGAAAGGGGAAAGGGACTGGCTCTTCAAATGGTCATGGGAATAACAGCAATCAGTGTTTTAGCTTTTTATTTCCAGGCAATGTTACCTTGATAGAGTCATCTTGGGTCAGTGACTACTCAGCATTTACTAACCACATCGCTTTCTGTTGGAAAAATAACAGACCTATTGTGCTTTGTAAGGGCATTACTGTGGTTGAGAAGAATCTGTTTAGATCATAGCATCTAAACAGATTCAGTGTATTAGCATGCTCAGTCCTGCAAATGACAGAGAGAAGTCAAGCACGGGGCAGAAAACAGGTCAACCTGCACCCCCACCCACATGCAGGCTAACACTCTCACTCCCTCTCTTTAGATCACAAAGCATGTGCTACTGGTGATTTGGGAACAGCACAGGAGAACTACTGAATATCAAATGAAGGAAGTACTTAGATGAAATCCCACAGAGCAACAATAAGCCGCTCTGAAGAATAAAAAAGGTATTTCATATGCATATGACGGTGTAAATGTGAAATACAGTTTGAACACTTGAAGTTGATTAGCATGCAGACATAAACATGACAGAGAGCGTTATTAGGCATAAACCCTGTGTGTCCTTTAAAAACAATGTAAATATGTAAGAAAAACAATTTCAGGTAACAGGTTGTCGACAAAATTTGTAATTATCGTGAAAGCATCATCATCAAGCACGCCGCTGGAAAATGTACATACAAGTAAAAGTTCATTTGTTTATACTTAAGAAGATTCATATTTAGATTTTATATACCCTTTGACAAGCACAAGGTATTCCTTCTATTATTTGACGCAAGTCAACATAGAGGGCACAAAAACATGTCTCTAACATGTGAAGTGCGTGTTTCTAGATTGTGAGATGAAGCCATAATATCCAGAGATAGCCCACACTTGAATAAAATATTGTATAAACACACAAGGCTCAGGCCAGAATTCAAACCTTTTTGATTCAAGGCAAAACAACTCCAGAACATTGCCTATTTGAAATTGTACAAATGTGCTCAAATAATTTGGTTCTAATTGGAATTAAGAGCATAGAGACAATCAAGTAGTAGTCTGTGAATGTCCTTGTGTACAAGAAACTATCTGGAATCTAAAAGTCCTGGTTGTAGTAATCGGAGAGTAATCTTAAGAACTAGAGGAGGGAAGCCAGTTTCTTCTTAGGGTTCTTTTTTTCCCCTGACTAAACAGAAAACTGTATGTGTGTGTGAACAAGAGGCGGAAAGGAAGCAGAGAATCTTGATTTTGCAAAATAACCGTATCACTGTGGATTTGACCCTAGAAGTTTGCCTGTTCCAGCTGACATGATTCCACTGACTGCATTTGCTTCTCAGCATCCCAACAAGTTCTGCTGAAACCTGTTAGTAAGCCTTTTATTTAAATCAGTTGTTTGATATCAGCCATCTGTCTAGAGCTTGCAGGATGATAAACCCTGGGAAACAAGATTAGAGACCTCTGCTATGCACCATTCAGTGTCTGTTTTGTAATGGACTTGAGGGAGTAGCAATATAAGAACACAAGATAGAAACTAAAGCATAATCATTTGCTGGGGTGCCTTGGGGGAGTATATATATATATATATATATATATATATATATATATATATATATATATATATATTAGATGTTTGCCTGTCCCAATTCTTTTTTGCTCTAATTAAATCTGAAAATAGATTAATTTTGGCTAGGTCAATTGATATCAGTTCTGGTATAATGTGTACATGTGGGTGACTTGTTGACTGTTTAAAACTGCAGGACAATAACATGTAAGATAAATATCAGCAGTTTCTGGCTGGCTGTATCAATTCTAACTTGTTTTTATAACTTTTTAAAGGATGAAGGTTGGGTAAATGAAAAGCTTTGCAGTCAGTAAATGTCAACAAAAGACCATTATTCAGCCCTTCCCATGAAGTTCTGTCCATGCATTCTAAAACTATTTAGTTTTGTGCTGCAATTTTCCATATTTTGTTGTTGTATGCAATTAAATGTATCACTGAACCGTGCCATGGTATTTGCTAATGGGTGTCTTTAGTCTGTTTTAGGTAATTTGCAACTGCTGAAAATCCACTGCTGTGCAATTTCAGTTAAGCACCGAATTTGTAACAACCCCCAGTGAGAAAACAGAAATACTTGAGTTTGTGTTGCAGTCTGTGAAAATTGGCTGAATGAAATACACCTCTTGAGGTAACGGGAGGAATCTAAAAATTGTGGCAATAGACTTTTGCGTTTGGTCTTTTCATTGATTAAAAATAAATAAATAAATCCTTACCTATTCTGTTAGGTGTTGGAACCTTGTTTTTGTTTCTCTGCATAACTTAACTTGTGTTTTAATTGAATTTCAGTTGCTCAGAGCTCCAAAGAGACAGAGACAGAGTTCAGCAATGGTTTCACCTGACACTTGTTATTAATTTACCCAGTTCATCACAAATCCTTAGTCTATTCCATGAGCTTTTCATACTCCCATTGAAGACTAAATACCACCCCACTTCACACTTTACCTTGGGTGAGCTAATTACAGACATACAATCTTTGAAGACAGTTCATTCCTGGTCAGCCATTGCACATTATATCAAGGGCCTTGTTCAATTTCTACATGAGGTTGTTGCAGGTGGTAAACTTAATCTGATTCATTTAATAAAGTTCATCAGTATCCCTCTTGTGGTTTATACTTATTCCTTGCTACTCCTCTTTTTTCCTCCATTTTTGGGTGTCCATTTTGTTTTGTTTTTCTTCAGAGTCAGAGAGACGATACAGATGTCATCTAGTCATCTGGACTACGCCCTAATGTGGATTTATTGGCAATAGCATGAAGCAAACAGAAGCAACAGAGAGAAAGAACCATCATGTGGCTCTGCCTTTTAAAGTCTGAATCAAAATCACAGTGTGATGGAATATTGCAGTGAAATGCCGCTTGGATCCTTTCCAATTAATTAGAAATGGTGCTGACATGAAATAGCTCTGCCTATACCACTGCCTTGCCCAGGAACATAAAAGGGAGGGAGTCTCTAGTTACGCAAACGTCTATCAGCACAAAAATCTGTCGGGCAAGTTTCTGTAAATAATGAAAATATCCCTTGCAAAAGAGGGTGTGCAGGCACTGAGGCTGTAAGAGCTTGAAATATCACAGACGGCTCCATCCAGAAGATTTCATTTTTAACCGCTTTTCTCAACAATGTCTGTGGTCACATGGGGCTGGAGATTTGAATTTAATGAGATAGGATGAGATTGAAAGGAACATGAAGGGCAGCCCAGTTCCTGGAAGGATGTCAGAAGAAAGAATAAACTAAAAATAACATTTAGCATCTCAAGCTCTTTTAGACCCTGGGGTTCATTTTTTCTCTACTTTACCATTCAATTACTGAAGTACCGTTTTTCTTTCTGACACACAGATGCAATTTAGCAGATTAGAATATCAGAAAAGGGTAATTTATCATGAACATTAAACTTCAACAGATTAATTACAAACAGAGTGACATGTTTCAAGTGTATTTCTGTCCTTTATTAAGATTACGGCTCACAGTCAGTGAACAGGTCTAAATGTTGTTTTAAAAATGTAAATGATGTTTTAATAGAGAAGTGTTATCTTAATACAAAATATACTTAATGTGCAGTGTATATGTCCTGTGCAACCAGCCTGAGCTCCTTTTGAATGAATCACTGCATAAATGCAGCGTGGCATAGAGGTGTTTTTTGCTGAGGTGTCAGAAAAGCCCAGGTTGGTGTAATAGCAGCCTTCATCGTGTTTGCACGGTTGGGTTCGTCTCGTCGTTCTCTTGATCATAATCCATGTATTCTCTGGGGCTTTTAGGTAAGCGGAGCTTGCCTGTCAATGAAGCACTGTGATAGCATGGCAATTAGGTATTGGTGCTACTGGTATTGTAAAATGACAAATGAACCTCCTTCAGTATTGTCAGCTTTTTTTTAGGAGTTCATCAAGTGTGGCACCTTTACTGTAGCACCCCAGCACACCACTGTGCTGAAGACGGAAATAGCCATTCAGGACTAAGAGCATCAGGAGCATCCTGCTGCAAATATTGAAAGACCCAAGCTTGCATGGGAAAAGAAAAAAAGAGTCTGCTCCTGCCCTAATTTTTTAAAGTACCTGTTTGTGGTCTGAACCAAGTCATATAATTAGGTCATTAGCAGGACTAGGCAGAACATAATTGAATACTGAGGAAGTTCATCCATTTGACTAATCTGTATTGAACCAGGAACACATCTAAAAGTTGCAGGACATCAGACCTCAACGCCTGGATTTGAGGAACTCTACTACAGATATTACCTTCTGCAACTTTCACCACAGTTCCCACAGTGCGTGTAAATGCAAAATAAAATATATTTTACTGTGTGTGGGCGGCGTGGCCCCTAACTCTCCAGAGTACTGTGGGGTCTACTGTATATAAAAGTGTAATGAATATTGGTTTCACTTTTTTTTATTGATTAACCCCATCATTGACATTCTAACTTAATCAGATATATCTCTATGTAAGGCAATCAAGAAAGGTCAACTCATCCCAAGCAATTTGACATGAAGACAACATTGAATGCAACACAATGCAAGACCCTGGGGTTCACTTTGAAATGCCTTGCTGCTGAAATGTGCTATACAAATCAAATTTGATTGATTGATGAAGACATCAGAGGTGATCAAAATTAGTCAAATCACATATTTGATTTCCAGTTGCCTCTGAACAACAGAGCCAATTGTCTGCCCTCACCTGAAGACTTCAAATTCACTGTGGTAATAAGTCCCTGCTGGTTCACTGCAAATTTCTAAAGCAGCTCTCTAACATGCCACACTTCCAGGCCACACCATTATTGCCTGACAATAGCTCACCCATGTGAATGAATAGAGAGAGCTAAAGAGTCTTGCTGATACAAGAAATTTCCATTTTAGTAATTTGGCAGCAGCATGCAGTCATTACAGGGCAGAAGTAATGTGAATAGGAATTTCCTGATGTGTGAAGTATGTTTGTACACTCAGTTTTGCTTTTACGAAACGCTGTGTGTGTGTGCGCGTGTGCCTTGTATTTGATACAATGTAAGGACCATTTTCCCAACAAATACTGTGTTCTGAGGACCGACTGCTCCCTATGGGGCCCAAAGCCTGAACCCAATAACAAGAGGTGCTGTTTTTGAGTTATTGGTTAGGTTTAGGACTAAGGTGTAAATTGAGTTTAGGTTAGACTTAGGGTTAGGCATGTACAGGTGATGTATAGTTTTAGAGTAAGGGTCAGGTTTAGGCTATAGAAATGAATGGAAGTCATTGATAAGTCCCTGTGAAGATAGAACGACACACTGTGTGTGCTGACTGACGGGTATTAACTGAGATATGTGATGGTATGAGGCTGGAGCAGGGGCGGATCTAGAAAAATATTTATGGGGTGGCAAGAGGGGGGCAGGGATTTTTTCAGGGGTGGCAGCATATGCCAGTATGTGTGTGTATATATATATATATATATATAATGTCTCATTCTCACCTTTAGCTTACACAGACCTAACATTGGACTTTATTTACTTGTTGCAAAATATTGTTTTTAACTTGCATTGTTTCAAAAGAGCTTCATGTAGCACTGAGGATTAAATATAATTTCTTAATATAGTATAGTTAATTATTTTTATGTCTTTCATACTCCTGCTAATTGATATGTATTACTGGATTGGACAGCGCCTATTAGTCACTATGTGATTCATTGAGTTATGTCCAGAAAACCATTTTATCCCAATGCAGGACGAGCAGAAATCTGTCACAAAAAATATTCGTAGCGCCATCATTTGTTATCAGATATATCTATTAAATACGACTTAAAATAAAGAGGAGAAAACTGAAAATTTCCCGTGATACAAATCTATAAACAATTTTATTTCTGTTAATTCTGTCAAGATGCAAGAAGGGGCAAATTTCTCTCATATTGGTCAATCGTTTTATTTTAAATATGCTGTAGGAGCCATAGTTTGATGATTAGTTCAGTTTTTGTCGCTTGTTTAACTTTTAGGAATTGCAGCGGCTGCAGACAGTGCGCCACAATAAAGGTACAATAAAGCTGATAAACAGGTGAAGAACCAAACACCACTTCTATCCTGCCTTTTCTCGCTCTGTGTGTCGACTTTACACGACCCGTTGCCACGGCAACAAAAAGACAACAGCTCAACGAGCAGATAGAGCAGAGATTACCGATCAGGGGAATCAACACCAAAAAACAAACATTTCCCACACAAAAAAGAAGCAAAAACACCAAAAAATAATATTCAGTCTGTTACATTATGCTGTCAGGCTTGATGTCGATATTGTCATTATTAATAAGTTTTCACCTGAGCACAGCGGTGGTTGATTAGCTGATTTAAACAACTGCTCTACTGATGACTTGGTGTGCGGGTTGAGCTGTTTTAGTGCTAACAGAACCAAAACACACCGAACTGCGCAGCACATGTTAAGGTTATCAAAGTTAAAAGAAGGCTAGCAACAGTTAGCATAACTGACCCACTGCTCACTTGTTCAATGTTTTCTTTAAGTTAAAACTTTTTCCTCACCTGTTAAATCTGAAGCCCTTGTTATCCAATTCATAGGGTTGAATTAACCGCTAAATATTGCGTCCATTTTTCAGATTCTTTGCGTGATTGTGGTACTTCCTGACCACCCATAATGTTGACTCAATGGACAGCAATGGCGCAGGTGTGGGGCCCGATACGTCACGTAATGTCCAGTCCAGTAATTTATATCCATCCATATCAATGCTGCTGCCTCGCGCTCTGTCCTCTCGCACTTCCCGCTACTCAGCAGTAGGTGTCAGGTTACGTTGTGTTGCATTCAATGTTGTAGGAAAAAAGAGATTCATGCGCTTAATGTCCGATTTCCCATAACTATTTATTGAATTCCTAGTCGCCAGCTGGGGTGGCAAGGCTCTCATTTGGGGTGGCAACTGCCACCCCATGCCACCCCAGTAGATCCGCCCCTGGGCTGGAACCAATAAAGGATGTCACGGGGGGCAAGTGTAGTACATTGTGACTGCTCAAAGGCAGACATAAAAGTTATATTCTGTTTTAGAAACCATACATCCTCTTCCTAGTCTCATCAAGATGAGCTTCACAGCAAGGCTCCAAGTTACACTGCTTTGTTGATGTCTAGCAGGCTATTTTTGCTCTATTTTACCTAATGATTTCCTATTATGTGGGGGGAAAAAAGAAAGCCAAAAGTAAATTTTTTTAGTACAGGACTTTCTTTTTTCAAAGATATGTCCACTAGTTATACATAGCAATGCAAAAAACACAAGAAAAATTTTGTCATTCTGCAGAATATTACTAAACTTTAATTAAATAATTTCATAAGATGTGTTTATCTTGTTTTAGTACTCAGGTTGTTTACCACAGTTATCAGTTTTTTTCTGTAGAAGAGATGCGTGTCTCTCTTACCTTACTTCATTGCAGGGTGTGACCGACAGGTGTGTTATGCAGCTGGAACTCATCATGCCTAAACAGGTAGAGCTTAAAAAGGAGCAGATTCCCTGCTCCTTTTTAAGGAGACACCAGATTTTATTTTCCCTTTCAAGTCAGCCAGACATACACTCAGCATTTTTCTCCTAGTATGAACCCAAACCTTTACCTCGCTTCCAGAAATTTCAACCTGTGTCCCTCAAATCTTTGAATCTGTTCCTTGGTGTTCATAATTGTCGCCAGCGTTAAAGTCTCAATTACTAACCACTAGATTTCAAGTGATTGCCTATCACAATAATTCCAGATTTTTGTTTGTTGTTTTTCTAAGCATATTTCTTCCTCACTATCCTTCCAGATTTTAGTAATGTGTTTAATAATTATTAAACTACTTTTGGTGTTTTCAGTGATTATAAATGTTTTCTTGACTTGATGCATGTCAAAGATGTGACTCCTCTGAGACAGAGCGATGCGTCTTCCCACATGGTCATTTAAGAAATGAGAAGCTGCTCTGTGTTAATTAGGGTCAAATAACTTGTTGCCAGATTAAATATGATAATCCATGCAGTGATTACCTAAATATGGACTCTTAGCTATTTGTTTGTTAAATTAATTTGATAATTTTTTTTAAATAAACTCAATTCAAAAAACTTCTTTGTAATTTTCATAAGTTCCCATTTCAAAAGTATAAAGTTTTACATATTCTTTAAAGCAAATATGTAAAATAAGGTTTAGATCAGGTCTTATGCTGATCTAAACCTGATATTGACCAACATTGCTTTAAATTGGCATCAATTTTAACCGACTCACCGGATTTTGTCACAGTATTGTGACCTAGAAGAGAATAAAACTGATAAGCAATGTGCTTTTTCTTCTGGCTTAGGTATGTAAGCTTAAACATAATTTACTCCTTCAAAAAGTGTTGCTGCAAGGTAATGGCTTTTAGATGCAAGTTAGAGTTAAGCATCTTGTGCAAGAACACATTGACCTATGAGCCACAAAAACAATTAAATTATTTCTTGCAGGGGCAAAAATATACCTGTTAGTGAATAAAGAAGGATGTATAACTTTCACTGAATTAAATATTTTGTGGGGAAACTCTTTATCAGAGATTCAGGCTAATGACTGAGACGGATGCCTACTGTGGGTTAAATACATGGAGTTATTTTTACCAACTTCCTGAAAGAGAGCCCCACCTTTTATTTGCTCAGAGCCAATATTCCTGTTTATGATGAGAGGCAAGAAATGATAAATGATGCTACGCTGCCTAATAAATATGAAATCCCCGGATCATTAACTGGATTAGACTGGAGAGAAAATTGCATAATCAGCCAAAAGAATCACTGGAGTCGGGTACTCATCAATAAGATCACATAAGCTTACCAGAGATAGTTAAAGAAATGAGGGGAACATTGGATGGTCTCTAAGGATTAAATCGGTGATAGACAAATAGCAGTCTGAAGCAATCAAGGAAAAATGACCTGCTATTTAGCATTTAAATAGGATTGTTATTGCTTTGGATAGTCGTCTTTAGTCTTTAACCTTCAAACGGCAAGATTCAGAGGTAAAAAGATAAAAATTTTACTTCCAGCTGGGTGGCAAAGGGGACTAAGGATATGTGCAGATTAAGATATGGTTGGTGTCCTTGTCTTAGTTTGTCAAATAGTACTGATCGTACCCATCACAAGGATTGCTTTTACCTTTTAGCCTCCAGCAAAGATCACTTGTGAGCTTGAGGAGAAGAGGTGGAACAGACTGCTGTGAAGAGCCATCCCTCCAGCTTGATGACAGGGCCAGTCAATGTGTCTAATCAACCGAAGACATGATGTGAAGATGCAAAGTCTGAATCAAGGAAGTGCTGACGCTGTGATTCACCTCGTCTCTAGCCAAACAACCTATGTGTTTCACCTGACCCCAGCAGCTCTCTGACCCCTTAAACATGCAGTCATGTAGCACAGGGACAGAGAACATAAGAGATAATGAGCAGAGGATGTACTGTAGGTTTTGATTGAGTGCTGAGTGTCATTAGTAAGTTTAGCATTAGGTTATAACAGGATCAATGTTGGTACACAGGTCTCATGATTCTCACTAACTCAATTTCCTGTATGGGTGGGGGAGATTTGGAAGTGGGAGTTCTGGTCAAATTTGCCTCTTTTCAAATCTTATAACATCTTCTCAAAGACGAACACTTATTCATCTGACATTAGTGAATCACAATAAATACCCAATTCACTTCAAATGTCTTTTTTAAGATATACCTTCCAGTAATCATTATTATCCTTTGCTCCATGTCCCTCTACTCCCAGAAAAAAAGAGTTGATGGAAGCACTTTCTAGGCCCTCTTGCTTTCCTTGCTCATGTGACAGACCCTTCCTCAGCATCGTTAGTTCGCTGCAGGTTCACTGCAGGCTTAATTGGGCTGTGTCTAATAACAGCAGTCCCAAGGGTGTGTGCTAATGAATAGAGAATATAATTAATGCCAGAGTGACTGATTTTGGCTCGCGGCCTTCAGGCAGGACCTGAACACCATTCAGCTTCTCCACCAACTTTTCTTCCTCTGTGTCTTCATCCAGTCCGCTGAGTCTGGTCACTCAGTCCAGCACTGGCTATTCACTCATGCTTTACCCGGTGATTTCTCTCATGTTGCACAGAGAAAGCTTCAGATGCACAGACTTCCTTTTCGGGTAGCTGCCAGGGTGAAACCTTAAAACAGTCCAGTGTGACAACAGCATCAATCCTGTTTTAAACAATGTTGTGGTCGTCTGCACTGCTGCCTGGTCCTCCCGTCACCCTCCCATTCATGAAGCATGCTGTGAATTTTAAACAAGATTTTTCACGGATGTGATTAGCCAAGGGTGGCTGAGGGTGATCGAAAGTGTGCGGGGCGTCCACGTGAATCCAACAAAAGATGGCGGCGTCAACAGCCAGCTGCTCTGCCACTCAGCAGGCACACCTAAAGGCATCCATCTATCTGTCCTGCGCTCTGCCACGCCTCACAGGAAGGGGCTGATGGATTCACCCCCGATCCTGCCCTTTCTCCTCTCTTGCAATGTTTTTCTTCTCTTCCCTCCCTTCTCCATCTGTTCACCATCTGTTTCATCCTTTGCTCCCTCGTTACGTCAAATGAAGTTGGATTTTGCTCCTCACAGCTTCCTTCTTCACTTCATCTGCCCCTAATGTTTCTATGTGGACATATTTTCTGCTCCCAGTTTAAGAAATAATAGGTCTATAAGGGCAATGCTTTGTGGCACACCATCGCCCCTTGGTGGTAGCTCCACTTAACTACAATCCACCTGTCCACCTCATTTGGCAGTATCTCAAGTCAGGCATTTGTCCAGGGTAAGCCCTTAATGAGTCTCCAGCAAGGAACAAAATGAGATGGGGTAGTATCGGTGAGCTGAGAGAGTCAGAGAGGTTGAGAGGCTATAGAGCTGCATAAGGTGAGCATGAAATCAAAAAGAAACACTGAAGTGCTGCTGTGTTACTTTATTGTGCCATTTATAAAGCTGGTGTGGTGTATCAGGCTTTGGCAAGATTAGATAAACAACATCTGCTGCCGAAAGGCTCTTTGCACGAGATGCCTTGATGTACAACCAAAGAATTACTGCACATGCCCTTGTGTTTTTCTTACACTGTATGTCTTCATGGTGAGGACGGGGTGTCATTGAATAGTCTCAGACAGAAGTTTTAAAACTATCATTACCATGTGTGTCATATTAATTTGAAACATTCAGTTTCAAATTTGAGCTGTTTGTTAACAGATGGTACAGCTAACATATACTATACTATTGCTGGGTTTCAGTCAAGTGGCCCGGATGGCTGCAAAATTCAGATGGCGGTCCAGAAGTGGATTTCTCTGGTTCAAAACAAAGCAAAATTGATTACAATGAGTAGCTAATGCCCTAAATAGGCTCAAACAGTCGAGGCATCTTGAAAAAATACTCGTATATTTAGGATATGATCTGTATTATCTCAGTAAAAAAAGACTTATCTTATAATCTTGAGGATTTACCCAGCATCGAGGCGATCGACATAACTATCTGGAGCTGCAGAAATCATATGATACAACAACAAGCCAGAAGAAAGTTTTCATAAGCCTGGAGAATACAGTCATTTAGTTTCAGGTTGGGTCAACCATTTAGGATAAAAAGAAGCTTACAAAGAAGCTCATATAAATAACTAACCCATGTTATTTCTATGAGCTTAACTCTCCTGGTAAATAATTTATTTAGCTTCTGTCAACCCAAATTAATGCTGGAGTTGTACGTTAATGTTGAGTCGCAGTAGGACGCTGGATTCAGGTCCAAGGTCAGTCAACCACTCGCAGCGATGTACAGAAACCCCCATGTTGGTGTCTGGCCATGAATTATTTTTGTGCCAGACACGAATGTCTGAGAATAGTCACAGCTCACTCTGACTGCATGGCTGGGTAGGTTATATTTGATGTATTTAGCTTTTTTTTTAGCATGAAAGTTTTGCTGAATAAACATTATATTTTCTGTAACATTAGCACTCTGAGGACAACCAAACTAGGGTGTAGAAATAATGTATCTTATC
The DNA here is from genome assembly GCF_904066995.2 of Poecilia reticulata. Classification (NCBI taxonomy): domain Eukaryota; kingdom Metazoa; phylum Chordata; class Actinopteri; order Cyprinodontiformes; family Poeciliidae; genus Poecilia; species Poecilia reticulata. The sequence continues at coordinate 14,013,336 of NC_088839.1, read as the reverse complement.
TTACACATGAATGCTTGTCTTTATAAGTAACTGTCCAATAAAATATCTGAAAATACAATTTAAACGAAGCAATCGTTTCCTGTTAGAAAGTGGTGCTGCAAACTCTGGCTGTTAGTCTTGGCACCTCCTGTTTTTAGCTGTAGGTTGTTGATCCACTTTTCTCCTCTTTTTTTGGTAAGTTATTTTTTTAAATGACCAAAAATAACAAAACGTTATTTTTGAAACATGAAAATAACGTTAATCTTTCTATTAGAATGATTGGAACAATCATACAGAAACAGACTTTAGGCATTTTGATGCTGGATCAACAAACATAAATGGGCTGCATTTACTTCTGTCCCTCCATGTGCATTGGGTGACGTTGGTGCCACGTCATCTGAAACCCAGCAATACTATACTATGCTATTTATGTTTGTTGTATCATCGCAAGACACAGATGGGATGATGAGTTTATGCAAATGTATGATTAAAAGTGAATGTTTTCCAAGGTTGGTGTGATTCCACTACTCCTTGATAGTCCAGGAGTTATTGCACTGGTAGACTCAAATATTTATCTGTTGGAAATGGTAAAAGCAAATAATTATGTTAAAACCATTAGGAAGAGGCTCCCATGGCAGCTGACTGATACAGCTATAAAAGGATTAAATTAAACATGCGCACATTCTGACTGACAGGGACAAATCGCTGCGTTACAGCTGTGATTTCAAAGAGGCTTTTTGGCCTCAGTGGTGCAGTTCTTTTGAATAATAATTTCTTTGTTTTAAAGAAATGAAGATTGTACTTCCCCTTTTCCTGTGTGTGCAAATAGAACATCAAAGAGCCGTGTTCAACATCCTAACATCACAGCACTCGCCACTGCACTGACCTTGGCTGTAATTGCCACTGGACCTTTTCTTACACGTTGGTCACAAGAATAAAGAAATTAAATGTCAACCAAGCCTGTAGGGAAAAGAAAGGCATTGTAACTATCCAAATGTCCGACATTAAAGAGGTAGTATTATGTATTTTCTAGGTACACAGTGGCATTTTACAGTACAATCACTATGTTACTATCAGTTATGTTCGAAATCAAACATGACTTACAATAAAAATTACTTTTCAATTTCTCTCCTTCAAATTTACCTCTTTAAGAAGCTCCTACTCCGTCTGACACCGTAAAAAAAACATGTTTTTTTAATAAGTTACACACTTCAGCTTTAAGTCTAGTCTCTTCAAACTAAACCTCCTGCCTCGCTGTGTACAAACACAGGCACAGACAAAATGCTCTACTTGGAGGGATCTCAGATGGAGTAAAAATATTTGCTAAAACATAGGCCATTGCATTTCTGAGAAAGCCTATTTAATTTTACAGCACACAGACTCACGTCCACTCATTCATGCAGAACAGCAGAGATCAGGTAAACAAGTACATAAACCCGCTGCACACTCAGACAGAACATAACCTGTCACTAAATGATACAGAGGGGGATACGGAGGGATAGAGTGTATTCACATTTGTAAGCGAAATAGAGCGTGGGGGGACGACAAGAGTGGCTAGAGTGTCCAGTGGGAGACTGTGATGTGCAGCAGAGAGGAACTGTTCTGAGTCAAGGTTGCCCCAAGTCACAGAAAGAGGGACACAGTACAAGGCTTTCTGAAGTATCTATCTTCTCACAGTTAAATCTTTGAACTGTAAATGCAACAGGAAAAAAAAATGAAAAAAATAAATATAAAAATGTGGTCATATGTAGTACACATGCTGACGTTTCACAATCTAATAAATTTAATGAATGTGTGGGACATATTTTGTCTTTCTGGTTGGCCACACACACGTGCAGTGGAAGTGTGCAGGGTGAGACGGGACGTACCATAATGTACCGATAGTGAGCTGTACTTAGACCCATAGCAACAATGGATAACATCTGCATGTTGCTGGATGATCTTCCTCCCATGCATACAGTCAGAAAAGAACCAATCCAGGACGACTCTGCTCCTTGGCGATTGTCTCCGCTGAAGCAGCCACACATTAAAAAATGAAGACAGACAATGATTTTTACACCAAAGTAGGGGGATCTACACAAAGGAGGACAGGAGAAGGGTATAGAGTTCAAATAGAAATAAAGATAACATCATAGACAATTTGCCGTTTTAATAAAAGTAGAGAAAATCAGTCAAAAGATATTTTACTTGCATGAAATATTCCTTTTTTCCCCCCATATTGCATTGTTAAACCCCTTTAATAACCATTAAAAGAGCAGCATGTTTCAACTAAAGTCAAAACTGAAATATAACTTTAACCACAGATTTTGTATATTTGTACATCCGACTGCAGAGGAGCCAGTTCTTTACTGGCATGAACCTCACGGCACATTAACGATACAAGCCGTACCCATGCGTTACTGATACTTCCCACAACTTTTCAATATTGTGTAAGGACAGTTGAGGAAAAAGCAGAAGAGTTTTGGGATCAGGGTGAAGGAGTTGAGTCAAGGTGGAATGGCGTGCGGGAGATAAGGCACAAACAGAGACCGCCATATAGCTCTATAAATCAGCTCTGTACAGAGGTGGTGAAGAACTCTAGACTCAGTCAGAATTAACACAAAATTAGCACATATTCCATCTTCCGTTTAATGTTATGTACTTTCTGCCTGGATCTTGTTCTTTTTGTATTTAATTGTTTTATTATTGCAATCCAGCATTATAATAAAATATCTGCTTCCATGATTCCATATTAGCTGGAAGGATTTTGCTGCACAAGCAAAGACCTGTGATTGAAATGGTAAAACAGCACACATGATTTCTGCAGAAACTTGGGAATTATTACAGAGATAAAGCTATTAAGGAAGGAGAGGTTTATGGGAAAAAGGCTAATGCTACTTAGTAAAAAAAGGTGACTCACAAACACTTGAGTAACTGATGGTTTTAGCTCATCCAGAAAGTCTGAGTCATCGAAAATAATGTCTGAATTACTGATGAGGAAGTCGAGGCTATGTTTAACCATGTGCATCCAGGTGGCAACAAAAGCTGTAAACACCCGTCTTCCTGTGTGCAGCTGAAAATCTTTGAGAGCAGGTGCAAACATCAAGCATTTGGAGAAACATTTTTAATCATGTTTGGGTGTCTTTGAATTATCTACTATATTCTATAAAATGACTAAATTGATTTTGTTAATTAATCTATTTCATGGTCCAAAAATTGATTACAAATGAGACATTTAGAAAAAGCAGAGAAGTAACCTGAAAACGAGACTTTCAGATCAGGTATTTGAAAAACATACCTAACATATATTAACGTATATAACACATATATATATATATTATTTGCTGCGACAGACTGGCAACCTGTCCAGGGTGTACCGCGCCTCTCGCCCGGAACGTTAGCATGGAAATAGGCACCAGCACCCCTCCCGACCCCACTGAGGGACAAGGGTGAAAAGAGAATGGATGGATGGATATATTATTTGACAACATTAAATCTTGATATCTGCTCTGTTATGTTGCAAGCTTATATGTATGAGTTTGTATCTAATAGGTACTATTGTCTTAATCTTCACTTTTTTCCTTTGTGCAGAGCTCATAGACAGTGCTCACAATGCCCTGTTGAAATGGCAGGTGTTTTTATGTAAATGCCGCAACCTGGAACGATTCACAATGCAACAAACTTGAGATGACATGAGGAATTATTACCAAAATTGCAGGGATTTGGCTCCTTGCCAGGGTACGGAACTTCTTCAGGTTCTGTTTTGATATTGTCTGTGAATTTAGGTTTTTTTGACTCATCTGTCTCAGAATCACCCAGAGCAGATTACATCTCTGTAGACACTAAATGGCGCTAAAAACTGGCCGATTGAGAGGTCTTTCGAGAGACGTGGATCTGATGATTTGAGAATGGCGGAAAAATATTGGGCTGATGCGACACGTAAATCAACTTCAGGGGAGGGTAGAAGGGATGTGAGATTTATATTCTGCCCCTGCAGGATTTTTGCCCAGAGACTGGGTGAGATGTTCGCATGTACAGGCATATAAGCTGCACCTAATAAGGGAGGGAGGAGAACTAATGAGCTGAATGAAAATGAGAAGGAAGAGAACAAAAAAAAAGACACTCTTACCTAGAGTGGACACAGAGCAGGTGTTGCCGAGGGTGAAAGTCATGGGAGGCGACTGAAGAGCTGGCTGAGGAATGACTGGTGCAGAAGTGAAGGGAGGTATAGATGTGGCGATGGCACCTGTGGCGGTACTTTGCAGGTGAGTTGAGAGGGGAGGTTATGGAACGAAGAAGGGAGTCCATGGAGGCGAGGAGATGAGTTCGTGCACAGGGGGAAGAGCGCTGTCCTGAAGGAGGGCCGGGCACTTCTGCGCGTGTCTGAGGAGGGCTTGGAGCTGGATGAGAAGAAGACCCGGGGAAGCGTGGACGAGGGGCGGCCCCTGTGGCGGCTGCTGTGGCGCTTGGAATACGCGGAGGATTTGCTGGATCGCTTGCCTTGGACCTGGGCAGGAGGGGAAAAGACCGGTGGAGGTAGAGACAGCGAAGATTCTCCAAGAGGCAGGAGGGCAACGAGCGAGGCGACTTGGGGTGAGCAGAGGCCAGAGGTAATTGAAATGCCTTTCAATCTGAGGATGGAAGTAGAGGATTGAAGGTCCGGACGGGTAGCCAGGCAAGTGCTGCAGTGGGCGGGAGAAGAGGTAGGAGGACTGGGGTCCCCAAGGGAGATAACCAGGGAACCAGCTGCGTTATTGCACTCGAAGTCTGACATTCAAGCGTATCAACTGTTGAGCACGGTTAGAGAGCGGGTGCCATCATGGATGAAGGTCCTTATAAGCAAGAGGGCAATCGGTGATTGGCTTAGTTGGGGCATGGTCTGACGATGATAGGCTGACGGCAAATAATGTGGCGATTGGACGATGCAAACTGGAAGACTGGAGAGTCTTCTTGTTTGAATTTACACCTAGGCTTCATTTTTCTGCTTTTTCTTATACCATAATTTGTGCTGGACTTAAGAAGAATCCTAAAATATAAAAATAGGACAATAAATAATATAATTGCACTATTAAAACTCAAATTCTAAAGCAGGAGTTCTGAATGGTCAAAGAATAGCGAGACAGTTTATAGAACCAGTGAAAGAGTTACACGTTGGTCACATTTTCTGACATAAATGCGTCAATGCCTCCGTGATCGAGTGAAAACCTGCATAGTGGGCACATTTATTAAAAAGTCTACTTTCTGCTGATGGTGCAGGTGCACATGGGTATGCCTGTCCGTATTTGGCAACAATTTGAACAGATTTGTTTTACCCTCACTCCTGCAAGCTGTCATTGTCTAATCTCTAGAAGCCTCCAGCAGAAAATGTGGAACCCAGAGACATGTTGAAGACAGCAGAAAAAAAAAAAAATCACCTCTAGAAGGTATGTCTCTGAAGGGAAAGATAATTTCATTTTTGGGGATATTAAAGGGAACCATGACTAGTTATAAAAATAGACCTTACTTAGGAAATATTTATCTTAGATGTAAAAACAATCCAGTAATAATACTTTTGGTTATTTAGTTTCTATAAATTTTTATAAAATATTTTCACAGGTGATGGCAGTACTGCAGGCGATATAGCTCCCGTTAGCATCTCAAAGAGCTTCCAGCTCTGCCTGTCTCAGCGGCAGCACGGCATTTATTTTTAGCTCGTTAAGGTAACTATCACCTGTTAGAGCCTTCATTGGTTCTTCTGGTACAAACAAGAGTTCTGTAGAAACGTCCAGGGTCCAGATTAGGTCGTTCGGATGTTGTGTTCCACTCCGGCTCTCGCACTACGCTCTCCTCTTTCACGTGGGAAATTATCCAGATTTGCCTAAATTTTTATTTATTTATTTTTGTTTGTTTTTATCACAACCAATGGTGACACAGTGTGGCATTAACTAAAATTACACCAGTCCAACGCAATATGATAACCAAGTACTCGGGAAAACTTGGCCTTCCTATGTTTACTCTGTAGGCTCCAATACAGAATGGACCAAAACACGACTTCCATAGCTGAAAAATATAACAAAAGATGTACATTTTTGAAGTAATTATGACTTTTGGTGTCACAAACAGCAATTTTTTAGGTTATAGGAAAATTGCAACGTATTTAGGCCAACATGTTCAACTAGTCATGGATCCTTTTAAGAGATGATTGAAATGTCTTCAGTATTATTTATTGGTGTAATTTTACTGAAGTCATAGTACAGCTGTCACAGTTTGGTGCCTGCAGTCAGATAAAAAAAAAAAAAATGCTGTTTACAAATGATGACCATTCTCATGTTTAAAGGCCAGGCACACTGTGTTTTTGCTTTGGAGCAAGGGTCTTATAGAAATGAGCAGAAGAAAAGCACTGCCAAAATGCCTGGTAATGATGACCCACAGGAGCTTGAAGACCTGCCTGCTTGTTTTTAATTAGTAATAAGAAAGATTCTGGGCTCTTATTCTTCTACATCAGTAATGGAGAGACCAGAGGCTGGATACAATCATAGTCACAAGGCATTCTGTCCATTGAAAGCTTGGGTGAATACAGTACAAACATTGTACCCACACTTGAGAAGTGATTCTCAAAGTCTAAATGGCAGAGTCTTTATAGCAACCTCAGCTGAGGCTCAACCAAAAGTACTGTGGAAGACCTGAGCCCCATCTTACTATTTTCTATGTTCCCTCTGTTCCTCCTTTAGTTGAGACTTGGTGCCAAATTTCAGCTTTCAGTGAAAAATAAAAATAAAAACACTTGTTGGAGTTCACCAGCCAATCACAGGGCCCAACACACAGGACAAATAACCACCTAAGCAAATTAGAGTATCCTCCGCTGAGATTGAAAGTCAACCAAACTGCACACTTTTGATTATTATGTGGGAATAGTCTTTGACTGATAAATGTTTAGCTTCTTCTGCGAATCAAAAAGATATTTATCCCCTATGTAAGTACAAGAGCCCTGAAAGGAGTGATGTAATACAAATAGTGAACAGTTTCTGCAAGAATTTGCTAAAAGGTTGATTTCTAAAAGTTTTTCAGATGTATATTCACACGTTCAATCACTAATATTCACATGTTTTCACAAAATCCTTCTTCCAAAACCACATTCAATCTTCTCCACGGTGAAACAAGGTAGAATGGAAAAGGTAACGACGTCATGCCACTGCTGCCTGGCAACGCCACTTCACTGGAGGATGGAAAGTGCTTCATTGTTTTTCTGCCATTCACCACAGCCGTCTCAAGGTCCCTGCCTCTGAGGAGGAAGAATACATTTTTTTCCCTGTGTACATCTGTGCTTCTGTGAATCCGTGTGTGCATGCGAGATCAGACAGCATCGGTGGAATTAAACAAACACTGGAGGCTCTCAGGAAAAGGAGCGTTCAAGGTCTCAGTGAAAGGGCATAATGGCTCCCCTCATCAATTTTATCTCTTGCTTCACTGGAGACTTTTAGACAAATATTTCAACTACAGCGGGAGGGAGAGGCAGAGAAAGAAGAAGAGACGCAAACAGCTGAAGAAATTAAAACAATAAGAAGATATGCTTTTCAAATAAATTCAGTATCTGGTCATGCAGTGCTGCATCATTCAAAAACAAACCTGTTACCTAACAGAAGTGGATCAATGAAATGTCACCCATCACCAGAGGCATGGACTTGAATAGCAAATTCGATGACAGAATCTTCTGACTGTATACTGGGACGTTTTTTAAAGTATAAAAGCAGTTCATATGATTCTCTTACACTCAAGTGGTTTGTGAAATGATCCATTTCGACCCATTTTACCGTCTTCGCTGTCCAATCACAAGCCATTGTTCCATATAGCTTTGTAATGCTTAGTAATAAACATTAACTAGGGAGTGAAGATGCATCAAGGAGTGCATGCACACACACACATATTATCTGATGAAAGTAAAGCAATGAAGTGAGGGGACAGACACTTGAGTACTTGAAGCAAATTGCACCATGAGGATCAAAGCAGATAAAAGGAGGTCAAGGGAAAAGAAACGAAAGCACCATTCCATTTTTAAGCCCTTTAAAATAAGAACCAGGGCCTCCTTTTGATTGTCAAGGTCTGTACATTGGAGAGGTGGTAAGAATATCCCTCATCTTCACTTGGCACCCAGTCGCTCTTTTGTGCTTGTTTTAGTTGCCTTCCAAAAGAAACCCAATGTTTTGGTCCTCTGTGGCTAAATCTTAATGCCTTTTAAAATAGCAGTGCTACAAATGTATTTACAAAGAATCTCAGAAATACAACTGGTCAATAATGCATGCAGAGTTTGTGAAATTTTATTAAATGTTCATTATGAGTTTGAAATCCCTAAAAATGATGTAAATGTTGGAAGAAACCTAAGTTCAACCAATAGAATGTTTCATGTATAAATACTGTATTTTTCAACAAACAAAGCTATTGGGTAAGTTGGGATAAAAAAAATTATCCAAAGCTACACAGACATCTTACATCATGAAACCTCACCAACAGAAGGAAACCATCATAACTTTCTTTTACATGACAATAAATTGATGATGGCATTTTAACCTTTTGAAACTAGAGCAATTTAGTTAAGACCTAGGCAGGTGAAAACATTAGAAACATACATTTTCCCTCAAACATACTTGTGGCATCTATGAGAAATTAGCTTTATCTCGAGTGAGTCGTCATGGGTGTATCCTGGCTGCTGGAGATGGGCACAAGCCCCCCTGGAGACCTTGCAAGGGGGAGTGTGTTGGATAACAGATGGAGAAACGAGTACAATAAAAAAATCAGTTTAAGAAAATTGCTTAGTATACATGGGAAATAGATTACTGACTTTTGTATTTTTATTGAGCTGGTAAAAAAAAAAAAAAGGAAGCTAAATATACATTTCTATATTTGTAATAAGAAATTAACGCCCTTTTCCCAGCATCCAGATTTGATTGATTTTAATTGGTCAAGTAAAATAAATATTTATACACCTATGGTGTAACATAGCTGCCTTTAATATCCTGTATTCCCTGAACACATTAACGCGTTATATGCTACGTCTGGAATGGGATAATATAGCCGTGTAGGCAGCGCCTGCTAACCTGTTAAACCTGTTTGGTCCATGCCGTCACTGACCTTAGCCCTTCCACCACGGGAAATACCTGTTAATTTGGCTGCATCCTGTTTTTCCCCCCCCCCCCTTACATTATCCAACCCCACTCATCTCTCTCTCCTTTCTGTCTAACATATTGGTTAATTTAACCCAATACCTCCTTTTTTTACTTTCTTTTTAAAATTGAGAGGGACTGCTCATATCTCCCTTAATCAAGGTAAAGGTAATTTTATTTATATAGCACATTTTCAGCAACAAGGCAATACAAGGTGCTAGTATGCAAACTATCACACTGACCCAGCTAACCTGCAGCTGTGAGGGTAACACCGCTGCTGCATTTTACGGGGTACAAAAACGCGTACCAACTACCAGCTGGTTCAACCTGGAACAAACTGGCCGATCGAGAAACTTCTAACCCGCCCCTGGCAGAACTGCAGAAAACAATCCACAGACAATATCAAGTCGAGTAAAAATAACAACATTCTCATTTATATTTTCATGTTACACTCAAATGGAAAATGAACTGATATTATGACTCACATCTGATGATTTCCTACAGCATATTCTTGATTTATTCCATGTAAGAAACAGTGGAACCTCAAAATATAAACAGACACACACACAAAAAAAAAAACATTTTGGTGTGTAGCAGAGCATCTCAAAGATTTTTCTCCACAGTGAGCAACACTTCTGTGGCTCACACGAGCCAGCAAGCTCTCTTGCAATTCTTGCTTTATTGCCACATGTTGCTGCTGTAAGTGTGTGGCTGTAACAGCATGGGATCTTACCAGTATAAAGGTGCAGATTTCAAGAAATGAAAATTGCTACAATTGCAAGTGCTGAGAAACTTATCGCTTTTTGAGCTAATTTTCTCAGCTTGTTGGCTAAATCTCAATATGTAAAGAGTAGAACAGATTAGATTTGTGTACCAGAATCAAAATAAAATATTGCGATGATAGGTAACATTAGTCCAGCATATGAGTGCTTAGATACTTAGATTTTTGTGCAAATATGGCAGTACTGTGGCATTTTTATTCAATGTTATTACATGGTGAGACTCGCCTTTCTGGAGGTCTGTCCCTGCTGACATCTGTGTTTTTCCTCCTTTCCATTTCTGCCATTATTTTTCCCAGCAGAAAAGCAGGTGTAGTGGTGGAGGAAGTGCTTGCTTCCAGAAGCATCAAAGCGGTGGGTGGATGTGTGAGCTGTTGTCTGACACCGCATAACTGTGCAATGAGAATGTTGTGGCGTATTTCCTGGTAGTTTTGAATCACATGTGGGGAAAAGAGCTAATGGACTTATTTCTTCATAAATGAAAGCCTTCAGGTAAAAGTGGTAAATGTACCAACAGTGCTTCTGAAGACCAAATCCCACTAAAATGTGTGAGTTATGATGGGAGTGCATCATGACAGGGTTTCTTCCTTCAAAAACAGGTGGGTTTGTGTTCAATATTCATATAGTTTTCAGTAATATTTCACTAAGCAATGGTTTAGCAATGTTATTAAATATGAGTAAAAGCTCCACTGTGTGTATAATGACTGCACATTTTGCATGGATGTGGACATAAAGTTGGAGTAAATTCATTTAGCTTGCTTTATATTTAAGGAATTGGGTGAGGGTAATGCTTACATACTTAGATTTTAAAGACACAAATAGTCAGCATGAACACATTAAGTTTGTATTTATAGATTTCTCTTGCACAGTCAGTGGAGCTGGTGTGTTCAACATTTAAAAACCAAAATCAGATTTCTTCATCTTTAATCTAGGCCTCTTATTAGTATTCCAAAGTCGTCTCCAGGAGCTGTAAATAGTTTTAGCACATTGTTTAATGATCAAAGGTCGCAGTCTTTGCTCATGTCGTCTGGGTTAATTGACCGAAGCTTTTAACCACAGCATGAATTTCTACTGAGATACCCAATTATAACGATGCAAAGCAAAGACCAAACAGTCCAAAATGGGTTAGAAATTCGCTCCATTATTTTTACTAATGATTACAATATGATATGCTGAGGGGTTTAAAGCCTGGTAGTCATTTGTTTTCAGTGAATGGCACTCAATAATGTCATTTATTTTTAGATCAATGTTACAATTAGAGTGAAGGATTATTTTTCGGCACAGATCAATGATTATTGATGCAGAGAGAGTCATAAGTTGAAATGTAGTATTTAAATGTAGTATTTAAAACAAACACAACGTTGAAGAAAGCGTGAACAGGAATCCTAAACTCAATGTTTGGGAGTGGGGAGGTAAAAATCAAGGCTAAATAAAACCGTTGGCATAGAATCTGAAGATCATAAAGTTCAATCTCAGAATGAATTAAATGCTTTTTTTTTTCTTTTGGCCTGATTCTAAAGCTTGTTTTTGAATTTGAGACAAATGAAACAACGACTGAGTCATGTTAAACCCCACAGACAAGATTTAGCTGACATCTTTGCACAGTGGAGGTTTGTCTTTTATGATGGTTTGACATGTTTTAGTCATCTATTATTAAACCGTACATTGGGAGGGAACAAAACGCCTCTTATTTATTGGCTGACTGTAAGCCACAAACATCTTATTTGTTGAAGGCAGAAAAAGTTATCCAAAATAAACTGCAAATAAAAATGCAATCAACATGTGAATAAGCTATAACATACTGATCTAACATGAGGGGTTGCCTTTGAAATGTCAGTCTTTTCCTCATTTCTGTTCATTGCCACTGGCAAAGAAAGTCCTTAAAGGATAGCAACTTTTTGAAAAAAAAGAAAAGAAAAAAGACCCCATGCACCCTGAATATTTATTTTTGCTGGGAGTGCCAAGTTGACAATAAAACTGAACTCCAATGATGAATAACACCCCGACCCCACAATGAAACACAAAAAGCTTTTCACTGATTTATAGGAGCAGTTAAAAGCATCCGTTTAGCCTTCCATCACAGAGCATCGTTCTGAATAGTAATAAATGTGAATTTTACCCATTGTGCTATATCAGAATCAGATAAATGGAAAAGTAAACGACACTTACAGTGTACATTAATTTGGTTCGGGTTTATATAGTCACCGTTTCATTTATTTATAAAACAATGCAGGGTTTGCTGGACCGCCATAGTTGCCAAAATTCAGAAGAAATGTCAAAATTGATTTAGAAACCTCTAGTGGCCGTATTATTGACTTGGTCTGTTCACTTTCTTTAAATTACATTTGTATAAAAACTTCCTGTTTGGGGTTTTAAAGCGATGTGATTAAAAATAGTGTTTAGGGAGGCATTTAGCAGCTATTTACATCAGTTAGTGATCAGTAAATGCCGGGAAAAATAAAAAACAAAGCTTAATCTCCGTCTATTAAGGCACTTCAATTACACTGCAGTTTCTCTTCAAGTAGGTGGTTCATCAATGAGAATCACTACACCAAGCATCAATAAACTGACTTGAAATCTCCACAAACTTAGTAATAGAAACAAAACTGTAAGGATGTCTGTAGATCATATCAAAACACTTAACCCAGAATAGAATGACCTTTTTGTACTTTTCCAAAGATGAATGGTAATTTTGGGCCCTGAGATTTTCAGAGCAACAGAAGTATATTAGTATGTTCTTTGTGGTAAGATCAGTAAAGCTTAAAAGTCCGAAGCCGTTTTTAAAAGCTTTAAAAAAGCTTGGAGAGGTACTCTCTACGAGGCATTTGGCATCTGGGTTACTATTTTGCGACAGACCACTTATCTGGCCAGTCAAGTGCAGCAGGTGTTTTATGATAACAGTTTCTGAATAAACAATTATAAATCAGACTCACTCATTCTCTGCTTCGGAGCTCAATTCAGTTTTATAAGAGAAAACATTTTCCGTGGTTCTTTTGGTTTACACCAAACTAAACATACACTTGGCCTTTCCTATGGGTTGTTGTAATTTTGAGCGCAGCGTTTTGTATGCCATGGAGGTTTTTACTAATATAATACCACCTTCAAATGCTTGTTATATCGCAAAGAAATATGCAGACTGTCCAAGTTAAAAAGGCTTTCCCTTGTACAGACATCTAATGTTGTAACATTCATAATTTAACCATGACAATTAAAGTGCTTGTATTTTATTTCAAAAGCAACATTTAGTGTTCCTTGGCAGGAGTTCACCTTGCATCTTGGCTTTTTGATTTAACTTCGTTGTCTAGGTGTTGCCACATTGACTTCACCCCTTTATGTTGCCAGTCTTAGTTACTTCTTTTGTTTTGTTCTCTATGTATTTTAGTTTTCTTTCTTTAAGAAAACTTTGTTCCCATTCTTGCTTGATAAGTTGCAAAATATCAAATGTTCCAGCCGTCCTTTCTTGCCCTTTTGAATTTTTGTTTTTGTCTTTTGGATTTCCTTTTGTGCGTAGATGACAGGCATTTACAGCAGAAAGGTCAATTTTCCATTTTTATTTTCTGTTTGGACAGAAAAAATGAAAGCGGTGCAGGGGCTGCAAAACCAACAATGTTCCTGTTCCACAAATACAGTAAACTCCAAAAAGAAGCGCAGAGGGAGGAAAAAACTGAAAAACGATAAAACATAGGTCCACCAGTAAACAAAGGATTATATGAAAAGACAACCAACCAACAAGCCAAAAAGGAAACGACTCATTTAACCTCTTCACATCTTTATAGTTTAGGTAATCTTGGAATACTTTTTTGGGGGGGTGTAAATAAAATGTACCCTGGGATGTTTCATGCAATCAGCCATTAATTTGTACCCTTCTAAACCCATTTTATACATGAGTATGAATATATCACATGGTTTTGCCTGCTAAAGTCTTCATATTTACCCTACTGCCTCCAAGATAAATACTTTTAATTCAAAAATTTAAGTTTTAATATAGCTATATGCTAATGATAAATAAACTAAATGTGAGATTCAGACACTGTCTATTTGCTGTGGTAGTGGTGATGTCAACTTAAAATAAACAAGGCCCTCATGAAATCAAAAAGCTGCATGATTGGCAACATATATACAGTAGCTCCAACATGGCTGTTATTCAAGCATTCAAGTTTTTTGCAGGGCATCCTGATTGAGAAGGATTGATTCCACTATGATTTCATAATTTCAAGGAATAAAGCATTCATTATTATAAGAGCAAGGTCTTCCATCTTCAACTTTTAAGCTAGAGCTCAGAAAAAAATCAGTTGACCTCTAAATGTGAATAAAAGTCACAGAACCTCCCTTCAAAATTTGACATCAAATAACTTCACTCTAATTTCTGTATTTACTATTTACTGCTACTATTTAGTTTGGACACTTTTCTGTTTTCCTACAGCTCAGCTGAATAGTTTTTTTTCAGGACTAAAGTTGGTTTATTTCTAACTGACAGCAGAGAAGAGTCTCCAAACTGCACAAGTTGTCAAAGGTGAGCTGATGAGAGCCTCGGGTGACTGTTCATCTTGGAGACAATCTCGCTGTGGCAGCTGTTGTGTGTTTCAACAACTGATGGAAAGTCACTCTTCTTTGAGGCCTTTCTCTCTTAAGTACTGCACAATCACAATCCTCCACAGTGGGTCAAAAAAAACAAAAACAAAACAAAACAAAAAAAGTCCCGACTCTACTTTGGAGTTTTCAGCTCCAGGGAAAACGGAGAAACAAACGCTATTTTCAAAATGGCCATTGAATTTAAAGCATATTTATCTTACTCTATGTTGTTTTGGCATAATGCAGTGTAATTTTTAATACCAGGGAGTCGGGTTTTTTTGCCTTCTGTTCGTGTAACAAGCTTTGAAAAGAAAAGCTTTGTAGATTAAATGTTAAATGCATCTTATTTTCATATCATCTTTGTTTTATTCACATAGTATGAAAGAGTAATTCATTTTCAATGTCTATTGAAACAGAAAACAAAGATATATGCGACCATTAAATGCAAACAATCTGGAGACGGATCCCCCTCTGAGGCGTTATCTTTGCTCCCTGTGAAAACTAAGAAAATCTAATCATTGTTTACATTTCATGTCGTAAAGCATTGCCGCATCAAAAAACAAATATGCAAATTTGTAGACTGCTTTGTATTATGCACGCATTCAACAACAAGGCCATCATTTTCACATTTTCCTTTGCTTTAACCTTCCTCTGGTGTTAGCTTTCTCCTGCCATCTGTAGTGTTAGCGGGTCATTTTGGACCCGTGTATTAAATCAGCCATAAAATGCCCTAAAAACAATCTTTTATCATCCAATGTTTTTCTTAACTCTTGTTTAGCTGGTTGGGCTCCCTTATCCATGAAAAGATTAGTTTTAATATTTTTTGTGGCCCCCTGGGCCTTTGTTTTAACAAAATACCCCTCGTTTTCAATGTCAAAAAAGTGGTCAAATGAAACTTAAGAGAAGAAGGCAACAAAATAATCAGTTGTTCTGTTACCTGAGTGTAACTGAGAGATATTAAAACACATTTCTTAAATGTTCAACAAAAAAAAGATTTTAATTTTAATATTATCAAATATAGCAACATCTATGGTGTTTCGGGTCATTTTGGACCCGTATATATTTACTTCAAGAAAAGGGCAAAAACAAGTCTTTTTTTCCCCCACACAATAGAACTTTAATACAATATTTAACTATATGAAAAACAGAACAGTCATAAATAATAACAAATTACAATAAAACAAAGATTTGCAAGGTCAAATAAACAACCAATTGAGAAAATCACATCAAAAGAAATCAAGTACTTGTTCTATATATTCTTGTTTTAGCATCACAGGCTGCCCAGATTTTTATGCCATATTTGCCTGGCTTGCTAGGCATGTATTGCCGGAACGGGCATTTTCCTCGGAAAGGGAGAAAACATTCATCCACTGTCACCTCTTGCCCTGGGTTGAACATCAGTGGAAGGAGTTGCACCCATCTCTCCCAAACATCCCTGATGGGAGCAAGCTTGTCAGATTTTGCTCTGGTGTCTCGATTGTCAAAGCTGAGGACTCTTGAGATCATCTGAAAGGTCTGAAGAGACATTGTTGCCCGGAAAATATTTCTGCCCGTTGATGCATCCCAGAGACTCTCAGTTGCCTCATTGCTGGATCTGTAAACTCCAGCAAGGAGGAGAACACCAATGTAGGCATCCAGGTACGTCTCATCAATGTCTTTCCAAGTGTTGCCATGGACTTTTTTCTCCTCAAGGTTTGTCATAGCAATTATGACTTTTTTTAGTGACAATGGCAAAAAAAGATCAAAGCACGTCTTGATGTCACTTACTCTTGTCACAGCAAACCTCGTGACCCCAGGGGTCATTTTGATGATGTTTGTAGCAGCTGTCCTTCCATGCACATCAGGAGGAACTGTGCTCCAACGGATGTTGCCACGTTTGGATTGGAATGATTCAGCAGGAGCAGCTTCAGCACCAGTGACCTCCTCTTCAGACTGATCAGTTGTGTCTGTTTCTTCCAATTGGTACTCCACATCATCTTCGTTCTCAGAGGCCTGCTTATCTCCATCGCTAAAATCCTGTGTGTCCTCTGCCTCATTTGCAGCAAAGATGTGATCCAAAGCTTCATTTACAGTGAATCTTCTCCTCATTGTTGCATCCTGTGAATTGGAGATGTGTACTCTGCAAGTCACCACGTCTACACTCAAATGGCTTGACAAGCCTGGACATGTCTCCCTTTGTTTGTTCTCGCAAAAAGGCAAAGAGAAAAGCCCCTAAATGAACTTCAAGTGGTTGGAGGAAGAGGCTGTTGGTTGATTGTGTGTTTATGATTCAATTTTTGGCATTTTTTTATTGTTTTATAATTGAAAATTTTAACCGGGTCACAAATGACCCGAACACCACAAAAGTCATTTTTTTCACCAGAGCACTTTGTAATTTAGTAAAAAAAAAATAATTTTTTTTACTTTGTTTAAATGGAAGTCCCTGACAAAGTCAAAAAGTTTCAACGCAAAAAACAAATGTATGAAGTACTTTTATGCATGCTAAAACTCAAAACGGGTCCGTAGGGACCCTAACACCATAGGAAGGTTAAAGGTTAAATAAATGATATTTTAAAAGTCAATGTAGCAGCAAACCACTGTTTGTATGATGCATACAAATGTATTTAATGCCACGTTTTAGAAATACAATATTGGTTTCCTATGGGAAGAGCTGCTTTACTGTGCTTTAATGTGACTGCATATTTGAGTGGGAGAAAATGTTTTTTCATTAGCAAATACTCTTATCTCACAAGCTAGCAAAACGGAGAGGAAGATAACAGCTTTTTTTTCCCAGTTGCAGAGGGATGAACACACACGACACACCTGAAGCAAATGGCAGAATTAACCCCTCAGCGTGTCACCACGTTCTGCAGAGGCTCGGTAATGAGCTATTTATTTTATTCGCGTGTTCCTACATGCAGGTTGGCTACGTTTTTCTGTGTGACATTTACAAGTGATCCAGTTTTATAGTGTGTACTTATGTATATGAAACACCAATTGAGTCAGCAAATTTGCACAGTGGCTTTGCATTTCAATTTTAATTTAAAGTCCAAACATTTATTTTGGACCACAAGCCTAGAGTATATATTGATCATAAAATCTTACTGTAGCAACGTGTGCACAAATCCTATCACTTGTGTGCCCCGATTTAAATATGTTTAAATATTCAGTAGCAAAGTAGGCTTTAACATTTTGAAACATAACGTTTTTAACTCCTGCTGCAAATTTACACAGTTCAAATCAATGTGTCCTAGCAATGTGGATCATTTTAGGAAAGTATCCAATCCGTGGCGTTCGTCTGATAGCTCCTAATAGCTCAAGAGGCACGTGGGAGCACGTGCTCCCTTTTCTTCACATGTGGTATCAAAGGAATACAGTGTAAATTACTTCTCTGCATAGTAATGTAATGCAATTAGTCTGCTGGAGTGAGTTGCTCCTCTTGGGGGATAAAGCAGGACAAGCTCATTTTGGCCGCCAGTTTGCTTGGTTAAATATTGATGCCCTCAGAGCTTTCTCAGGCCATTGTTTTGACTGAATGTGATGTTGCCATAGTTGGGTTACATGTAGCATCTAGAGCATTGCAAGCAGTCAGTCCCTGGTGCTCTGGCTAACCTGTGATTGGTGTCAGTCAGTCTAATCAGATATTATAGCCTTTTTGTCCACCATAATGCAGAGTCAACCGATGGGGCCTGTTTGATTGATAAAGGCTTAGTGCACTTGTCAGTCAAAGAGCCTGTATGCGCCTCTCTGTCAAATCATCTGGTTCCCCTTCTCAGTTTCAAGATCTTTTGGCATGTGTTTTTCAGACTTCTCAGTCTCCTTCAGGAGCAAAGCAAGGGCTAAAATGCACATTTATCGTTACAAATCAGATACCTCACGTAGAAAATTTTCTATGGTTAACAAGAATAACATCATTTTGAGACGATGACATGGAAATCTGCACAATCTTTTCCATTTTTAAACTCCAATTACCCTGGTTAAAGGTTTCCTTGGAGGACATTTAGTCTCAAAAGCGTTCAACCCAAAACAATGAAACATTTCTACTCCATCATTTCATGTGACACAAAAAAGAAGAAAGAAATCCCATTACTTCTGTTGGGTGGATGCATCCTTCTTTCTACTTAGGATTTCCATATCTTCTTTTAGTTTCACTGCCATAGAAAGCCCCGGCATCACCACTACATTTGACACTGTAGCATAAAGAAATTGCACGCCTGTTGGCTCATATATGCACCTCATCACACACATGCCTTGTGTACTTCAAATATCAATACCTATGACCCTGTAGAAAAAAAAGTTTGCTCTGAATGGCTAATGACTGACTCATTACCTCAGCTTGCTTGATGCTTGAAATGGAACTGACAGCTTGGCCTACTTTCTGACCATGACACTCGCTTCACATTGAGAAAAATATGAAAATTAATTTTAAAAATGTCGAGGAAAAACTAGCAATTCACTTCCTGATGCAGCAGAAAACAAGAATTTAACACACTTCATCCCAGTGCACATGTACTACATACAGCCAAAGTTCTTCAAAAGTGACACATATGCCACTACAATGTCCCATTAATTTACTTTATATATAGATACATATAATGCAAGATATTTAAGACGTGTAACATATGTTACATGCTTTTCAATGCTCTAAAATGAAAATGAATGTGACAGGAGTGTTAGTGGCTAAGAAAGAAAAACTTGCATGGCTCTTTTTGTTCTGCAAATCTTTACCATAGTGAATAAAGCTTGCTGACCTTAAAGGATAAGATCATTAGCTGAAATAATAGGTCTCTGTTCTTATCTTAAAGTTTGAGTAACACATTTCAAGAAGATGATCTGCAAAAACCATTAATCTGAAACTTAATTTTCCCCCTCAGATCGCAGTCATCATAATTGCACTTTTCATACAGGAACTAAAATTATCTCCACCATTACAGCATACATCTGAATTCCACGTGTAGATGGAAACAGGATGAATGATGAAACATCTGACACTCCGATTATTTCTATGTCGGGATAATGGCAAGGTGGGTCATGCATTCTGCAAGCTGTGATGTAGCTAAGAAAATTAGGTTTTACTTTCTCAGTTTGTCACAGTGTGTGTGACGTTGGGGAAAAAAAAATCTGCAGATAGAACAGCGCAGTAGCTTCTCTGTGTACTAATGTGAAAGGTGCGATTGCAGAGAACGTCAAAAAATGAGACAGATATAAAAAAAAAATCAAGATCACTTTGAGGAAGACACAGCTTAGCTGAATAAATAAAAAGCTGAGAAAGCTGTTCAGTCAAACATGAAGGTGTGTGCTGACAGGCTACATGTCTTACTACTGTATGTCCTAAAGCTGAGCACCTATGTCCCCCTGAATGACTTCTTCCTGTTTTCTGCATTCACAAACACGAAGTTTCCATAGCTGTAAATGCAATCCTGCGTCTAATTATTTTCAAACTTGACAAAAGGGGTAGTGTGAATACTTTTGAGAGCAATGGTTATGTGAACGCCTCTATGCACACATTTATGTACATCTTTTTTTTTATTTTATTAAAAATTTGTTAGTATTTAAAGTGGGAAATTACGTAAATCTTAAAAGTATGAAACAAGTAAACCAAACTCAATTTTCTGTTTTTGAAGCTGATAATTAATCCAAATAGTTTTTTGTGTCATTCCTCTGAAACAAAGAGAGGCTGTAAGTGACACCTAAAAATTTTTAATAATGAATTAGCATCTTTTACCGTTTACATTCACGGGGCGACACAGGCTCAGCAGGTAGGGGTTCAAACCCCCACTCCATCCGTCTCAGCCACTTTGCTGTTGTGTCCTTGAGAAAGAAACTTCACCCGCCTTGCCTGCTGGTGGTGGCCGTAGAATTCCACATGTAGATGGAATGGCAGCCTCGCCTCTGTCAGTCTGCTCCAGGGCTTACCACCAGCAGTGTGTAAATGTTTCTATGACTGATTGTAGCTTTTGGAGTCTTTTGTCTTGATTAAGTGCTGTACAAATACAGGTCGTTCACTGCACCATCTGACAATCTCCAAACTCAATCAGGGATCGTTTCCTCGACAAAGAAGATTTTTTTTTTTTTTGTGGGAAAAATGCTGATTAAGCATGTGGCAACACAAAACATGCAAGGAGGAAAGATAAATAGACTGCACTTATAAAATTCTGACTGCAAGATGACTACTCTTCCCATTGAGCCACATTCTTTTAATGCAGGTATTATTGTCTTTATGCATGTCGTTAAAGTTGTGTCTGTTTATATTATTAGATGTTTGTGATACATGTTTTAATATAAATTAATTCTGGAAAGACATAACGCCGATCCAATCCCGCACATAGTACCTGGCACATTTTTTTAAAGTGAGTCCTGGGTTTCCTCTCCTGTTTTTCTTTCACCTCTTCTATCTCTTCCACCTTTTCCTGTCTCTCTGCATCCACCTCTTCCTCCTCGCCCTCACTCCTGCTCTGACTGGTATTATCCTGTCACGGTTTTACAACTTCCTGACCACAGCTGACACTGTTGTTTGCTACTTAACAGCAACAGTAATACTAAACCTTTACAGCACTTTTGCAAATAATTTATGATGTCAGATCACAAATACAATATAAAGCAACCTTAAAACTGCATGAATAAAGTACTGATTTATTTTTTATTTTTGCTGAGTTGGTTTAAAATAAAAAAACAAAAACATAACAGGACAAGTAGAAGTTTAGCTTGAATATTCAGACAGTATTTTTGTCACTTCGCACTAAGGAAATTTGTCCCTTTTTCTGGTCAGCAAGTATGGATAAATTTTAATCGCCCAAGCAGATTAATTATTTCTGCACCTATGATATAACATTGTTGATAGAATTCTTTTAATTTTCCATATTCTCCAAATTGAAGAATGTGAATTATTATGAGTTACAACAACATTTAATCCATTTCCCTTTGGGATCAATAAAGGTTTTTTGAATTCGAATCCATAAGCACAAACACATCAAAGGTCTGGGACCAACTTGCTTTAGTTGTGCTGCTTGGTCTTGTGTCGTCTCTGACTTTGGCTCCTCAAATACAGAAAATATCTGTTCAATAATTCATGAGTGATGTATCTGTGCATAATTACATTCATTTCGTAGTACTTATTATTTTTCACTAATTATGGATTGTTTAATTTACGCAAACAGTAACAGAAGATCACAATGAGACCAAATGATAGCACGACTGTGTTTGAGTTACGTGAGGGTATTTCTTTTAAATTTCTGATAAATACAGAGACTTTTTTCAAGCATATAACAAGGCTCTTCTACAAATTACCCTTTTGATGATTTATGAGAAATATAGGTAGCTTTCATGGCATTTATCGTATCCCACTCATAAATCCCAGCCTGTCTATGGTTGTGACTGAGAGAATGACCTTAAAAATGTTCCCATTTACAGCCCCTTGCAATGTGCAGTGTGTTTAATAATACATCATTTTTCAGTTAAGAAACAATCAATCAACATCAAACAGTAAAAAAAAGTTACATCCTTTTACCTCATGATAAAAAATGAGCAACACAGCAGACTAAAAAGCGATAAGAGAATATTTTCCCTCATACGTTACACTGGGACGTCTGGCCACCTCTGTGTGATTTCTGAGGCCTAATGCAGCACACGTTAAAGTCAACCTGCTGCTGTAATGTCTGAGTAGTGACCGCTCAAAGCACCAAGGGTAAGCCGACTTCGCAGCGCCACAGTCTGAATTAGCAGCGACCGGCAGTCAATGCGACCATCCGTCCACAGGATGTAGGCTGAAACCACGCTGAGACTGTGCTCTTCTGATGCACATCGCTTCACATCATTAGCAAACACTGGATGGGTCATAATGAAGATTGCTGGGACAGAACAGATCACTGGACTTTTCCCGAGAACGGTTTTTACAGCAGGAGTGACGACGAAAAATGTCCAACAAATTTTATAGCAGTGTATTTCAACAGTGATGAGTTATACTCCATACCTATTGAGGTTCTCTGCTGCTGCTGCTGGCTTCATCTATCTTAAAGGTGGACTTTGTCGTTACAGGCTTGTTGTTGTTTCTCATTTTTAGCAAACAACCATGAAACTGTTGTGGCCCTACTTAGGATGCCGTTTCAACAATGAAGACATGAAAGTAAAAGATTAGCAAGGAAGTAAAAACCTTTGAAGATATCTCCTTTGTGGCAAAATCTCAAGTTTTCAGATAAATAAGGAAGCAAAAGGACTTAAGCTCTCCTTTGAAACTAAACCAAATGAACCAGTTGTGTATTATTTCAATCGAATGTTCAACAACTTAATGCTTTTAGACAGCTGAATAAACTATACAAACAGTAGGATATAAAAACTGCTAAAGAATAGCAAAGAATCAATACATCTTTACCAGAGGGAGAGAGACTGAAAACAACATATATGGTGTACATCAGCTTAACTGAAAGTGGATTTAACAAAAGCATCTGTAAACAAGTAAACCTTATCTCCTTAAGCAAACATTTGATCAAAGCAGTGCCAACATGGGGATCAAATGTCAATGCACAGGCACAACCAATAAATGCAAAGACACAGCAGTAAACTCCTCAAGGAAATGACAGGCTGCCTTGACTAATACATTATTTGCACTTCTCTGACATGACTGCAACTCCCTCTACAGTTTGATTGGTGCATGTGGCAGAGGCACTAGACAATCAATCATATTAGTAATTGGGATGAAAGAGCATTAATCCTTGATGAGTTGACAACTGGGAAAGGCAGCTTTTAGGGAAAAAAAAATGTATACAGACATAAAAGAAAATACTTTTGGTCAGACTGCTTGTCTTGGTCAACAATGCTATATAGCTTCAATGAAGAATAGCAGGAAACAGTACAAGGTAATTGCAAGTTTGTAAGAAAACTGTCATCTTTCAACTTTGAATCTTCCTTGTAAAGTGTTGTGTCGTTAAAGGAAAGCAAAAAATAATATTCTTTGAGAATGCAGTACACTAGTAAAGTCAAGTCAAATTTATTTGGGTAATACATTTTAGCAACAAGGCAGAGGCAAAGAATTCTGCACTATAGCCAGTGTAGATATTCAAGGTTATAAAATAGTAATTACAGGGTAATTATAGGATTGGCAGGAAACATTAGGGAAAAGTCAATTTCATAAAGAAAGGCCTAGAGAGAAAGAATTAGACATTGGATAACCACATCAAATGTTTCAAAAGATTTATTAATTTCATCAATTTGAGTCTGATTGAAGGTCTTTTAAAAGAAACTAAAATCTATGATTGCAAACTCTGAATTCTTGCCAAGTAATACAAATCACAGCAAGAAAATGCTAGAAACCTCTCTTAATGGGCGAAGATTTCTTTTCAATATCCATGTTTTCAACCACCACTGTCAGTGACTGTCATAGTCAGGAGTTTTGAGAGGATTCCTGCCCAATTGTCAAAGAGTGAGAGGCAGAATACATGACAGACTTCTTGTCCATCACAGGATGTAAAGACAGAGACAGACACATACAGAAAGCCAAACCAAGGGCCAATTTAGAATCAACACACAACCAACATTTTGAAGTGATAATGTAGAGGGAGGGAACTCAGGCACGTGGAAATACAGCATGAAATTGATTAGCAATTAAAACGAGTAAAAGATTTTCGAAATTATGTACCAGAAATGACCACGGATAATTCTGGCTCCAACACGTCTGGGATGACATTTTTTGTTTCGCGCCATGTGCATCTAAACACCGGTCATATCTGGAGTGCTTCAGTCACTCTGTGAAGCATTTATTTCCTTTAACTCATTTCACACTGACAGGTGAGGACAATGTTATTTGAACTTAGTCATGGAGTAAACAAGGCACCTGCCTGAAAACGGGGCACTTGTTCTTTGTTGAGAGAAGAGGTAGACAGCTAAATGAGAGGGAATAAAGTCTATTGCAGACATTTGGAAATGCATTTGTCTTGAACAATATTCATTTTTGTTGTCTAAATAATAAGACAAAATAGAAATACTTTATCCTGAGTGAGAAAAACTGTGATTTTGGTTTGATATCAGAGATGTTGACACCTACACCCAAAACTCAGAATCAGATGTGAATCCTGATCACCTCATTTTAAGTGACTCTGATGAGACTAAACCTCATCCTTAAATCAATTGTTCCATGCCAAAAACACAAAATCCTATTTGAGACATTTTAAGTTATTTTACACTGCTTGGTAATTTTATTATGCAAAACCGCATGTCGATGTGGTAAAGATTGCTTGCTGCTGTTTAAGCTGAACATTAGAATAGGAAAGAAATTGAATTTAAGTGCATTTGAAAGTGGCACACTTATTTGATAACCGGCTGGTCTGAGCATTTCCCGACCTGATGTGTGGGATTTTTACACACAACCATTTCTCGCGCTCACAGAGAACGGTCTGTAGAAGAGAAAACATCCAGTCGAGTTGCACTTGTGTTTACAAAAACTATTCTCTTCAGGGGTCAAAGAAGAAGGGGCACACATACCTGAGATAATAGAAAAATAACAGTACTCAAATAACCACTCAGTACAAGAGAGATATGAGAAATGTCATCTCTGGATGTACAACTTGTCAAAATATAAGGATATATAGTAGGAAACCAGTGTACAAGGTGCCACTCTTGTCAGCAGGAAACTCAAGAACACCCAAGTACCAAGAACTGCATCTACAATCCACACAGGCTCACCAAAATGGAACAATAATAGTGCACAACAAAACCATTTTTCACCAGACTGGTATTTATACTTCACCGGAGGCATGAGCAAAGAAACCAAACAAGGAAGGATAGGGTGAATTATGTAACAAGAGAATTTCTAAATGTCATTTAGCTTTTAGATCTGGCTGTGATGCACATGTTGATGAATGCTAATTTTAATCATTAAACACTGCACCAGACCGGGTAGAAAACCTGTCGTACTCCTTAAAAACACACAATCAAACACACAATCCATCTGGTTGCGATGCACAAAGAGACCAGAGCGATGGGGAAATAAATACTGGACAGAACAGAAGCGTCTCTTCTTGAGGAGAATCGACGCGACGGCTTCCTGGGTGCTCTCAAAATTGCCAAGTCATTCTAAACACACTCAACATAAATAAGAGTTGTTATCGACACGTATGGCTTTTAAATTCCCAGTCACCTTGTCTGGATTATTGCGTTTTGTGGTTTTAAGCCAATGACATCATGTCTGGATGTTGTAACTATTTACTCTGCCGCCTAAATGGCAGCTGTCACTTTGAGTTTTTTTATTGGCTTCAAATACTCCCTAAAGCCCTCAAGCTAAATACATTTACATGCTGCTGAATAAATGTCAGAGGGTATCTCTTTCTGCATAACATTTACACGTATTTATCTATGCATTTGCCACACAGCTTTGTAGGTGTCCAGACATGCATCATTTAGTACCAACAGGGAGGTGTCTCTGATTCCAAATGTTATTCTCCAGCATGACGGCGACATGACAGCAGAGACTTGAAAGCAAATGCAGGACTCCTATGGAGCCTTGATCTCAAGTGTTTTGGGATACATGCAGAGATGCCAAGGAAAGTTAAACAGGAAAAACTGTTTAACTTTCATTTGATAAGCTGTTCGGAAATGTAAAAAATTAGACCAGGAGAAAATATTCAATGTAGATTTCAAGATGCAATTATTTGAGCTTACTGTGCTAATTCTAAACAAATATATCTTCAGTTTTAATGTCTGAGGACATTTGAACAATATGAGTTTAAAACTGTTTTCTCGGTCGTTGCACCCCTATCCTGTTGTATAACATCAAATGCCATCTCTTGAATCATCTTGAGACTGAATTTCTAGCACAGTTGTTCACAACAAGACCCGGCCTGTCAACAAATTGCTGTACAAACAGTAGAAGCGTAAATGTGAGTCTTGCCATCGATTTCCCACAATTACAACTTACAATAACTGTCATCAAAACTTTATCCATAGTTTTCAACAGAACATCCCGCCAGAGTTATATTGACAGCATGATTAAGGAACCTGCTCGTCTTATCCACACACAGCAAGGTCCTTTTTCACCCATTATTAAGACGTTGCGGCATGGTTTTCAGATCAGTCTATGCAATGTCTTGAGTGTACACATAACATCGGCTTTACATCTGTAGGTCAGAGAGGAAAGATGTGCTGCTGAGTAGTTCTGGTTTAGAGTCATAGCAACAAAACAGTCAGAGCCAGCAAAATGCTAAAAACTGCAGTTTTTCCCAAACAAACCGTGCCAGTTGAGTAATGCTGTTAGACGCTGACAATGTTAGCTAAATGATTATTAATTAATCCCTGCCAATCACGTTAAGCTTGCTCATAAGAATACCAATGTTGTCGTCTATGCTCAGAGGGAGACAACAACTAGTGACATTTACTTACTTACATTTACACGAGTATTTTTTTTTCTTTTGGTATAATGTACTTTAAGAGTAGTTTTACTGTCTGCACTTGTTTTTAACTTGAGTAATATTAAAATAAACTGTGTGATAAGAAAAATGTTTAAAAATCTAAATGTGAGGCGCTATAGTGGTAGAGCAGACGCACCATATGCCAAGGCTGCAGACTTCAACACAGTTGACCCTGGTTTGATTCCTGGTTGCAGGCCATTTACTACAATGTCTTTGCTTTCTCTCTCTTCCCTTGTTCCTGTCCAGCTACTAATGAGTAAAAAATACTACAGAAAAAAAATCTAAATGTTGGTCTACAAAGAACATAAAGACCTGAAAAGAAAAATCAATAAATACTTTCCAATGTGCTGCACGTGCGTTAATAACGACCTGCCATTTTAAATAACTATTTTGACAGATAGCTGTGTTTTTCTGTTGCTCAGTTTCATGATTTCACAGTTGAACAAATATCTGGATAATAAATCCAAAGATTATACAGCTATAACAGCTATATGCTCGTAAATCAATGTTGATGATGTTGTCTGCGCGAGCTTCAGATATAATTAGTTGAAAACACAAGACTGAAAAATGGATACTTTGTACAAACATGTTCATGTATGAGATTTGAGATCAATGGAGAACTGAATTCACCAAAAAATAAAAATAAAGATTTGAGACTTGAAGGGGCCTGTGTCTGAATTCGTCATCAACTAATTTGTTGATGGGTCAGTGGTGTAAAATGAAAGTTCGGTAACATTTTCTATATTCGCTATGTTAGCTGAAGCTGTCCTTCCTTCACTTATTTTAATCTACCCCCTGCATCATGTTTTTCTGACCCTGCGTGTTCCCTCTAGCCAGGTCCAGCTGCCGTTTTGTCTACCCATTACACATCACCACCTCCCTGCTGGTTTCAGCAGACCTCTAAACAATGTACCTTCTCTTCCTGCAGCAACTCCAACAGGTGAACTGGTTGAACTTTTATACTGAGCTGTAACATGTCGTTTAGCCTTCGTTCGCAATGCTCAAGGAATATCAATTCACATTTGTTGTGTGCCTTACTTAAGTTAAAACTAATACATTTACGACTTTATTTTAATATAGAACACTGAATGAAAATTTCTTCTACACTTCTGGTTTAAAAAAAAACAAAAAACAAAAAAAAAACATTGCCCAATGTCACTGAATAAGGCAGGCTCAGGCACACATAGCATCAGCTCACCATGCAATGTCACACCTGTCTGTAAGAATTAAAATCAAACGTTAAACCAGAGGCTAAAGCTTCTCTACACAAACTCACAAATGAGCACACAGTCCACCACCACACCAGGGGTTCCCCATTACATTTCCATGAACTCGGCTCAAGCAAAGGCCCACAACAAATAAACACGTTGTACTTCTCAGTGAGATTACATACAGTCATTTGTTTTATTTCAGTTTCCTTAGGAGGTGATGTCTTTGTTGGGCCAATTTCAGCATGTGTTCTTCATTCTGTGTCCAACGCCTTTGGACCCACTGTAACCTTTCCATCACAGCCTGTGTCTCACCATCACTGTCGCTGTCATAACAGACCCTGTATCTTTGGTCAGCACCAAAGACACATGGTCACATCTAGAGCGTTGGCACCCGAAGCCACACTGTGCTGCGTTCCACAGACTTCTGACAAATCTGGTAGCATGTTTAACGACAGCCATGAAGCAAGTTAGTCCCAAATATCCCCACAACATTTCAATTACTGATGAGAGACAGCAATTGTATTGGCCCTCTCAGTCGGTCCTTTCATGTTTGCCTTCAATTGTCTCTTCAAACTCTTTGTCACTCTACTTTTTACTCTCTAGAACTCTCTATCTTTCCAAAGAACAATCAATATTTTCTAATAGATTGAAGACATGACTGAGGAGAGATGTCAGTTTTCCACAGGCTGGAAGAGAAGATTATTAATCACTGAAAATGTATTTTTATTATTTTGCACCTCACAGCCTTAGTATGAGCCTGCAGCACCAGATGACTGCAATGCGCATTGTTGTTTAATGTCCTAAATGAGAATAGTGAAAGCAAACTTTTATTTCTGCCAATCAATAATAATAAATATAAAAAAACTTTTTACATAATTCTTTAAAGCTATATTGTTATACCAATTCAGTTGAATAAAATGATTTATCTGTCATACTTGACCTGTTTAATCCCAATTTATTTCCTTAATTTACTTCCAGTGGCACAGATTTGTAATCCATTAAATGGGATTAAAAGGCAACAGTACATCTGTCTGGTGTACACTGAATATATGTACAGTACCAGGCATGTGCATAGATAGACCTGGTGTCCTTTTACCTCTGGAGAAAAAAGTGCCCTTCTGAAATCTAATTTTACTTCTATTTTGTATCATGTGTGTGAACACAAACACGATGTGCCCCCATCGTGTGAACCTCTCTGAGAAGACATGCTGGACACAGCGCAGCACGTCTTCTTTTCTCAGCCTTCAGAAACAGTCTTGCCCAAGTGACAGTCCAGCTAGACATTCACATAACAAGTAAAAAGATAGCGTCGGCCCTATCTTTCAGGGCAGACGCTAGGAGAATGTTCTAGGAGAATGTTTAAAATGCAGCTCATAGATTAAATTAAAAAAAAAATGTAGTGCATGGATATAATAAGTACAGTTGGTATAAAAGTCTTGGATGACTTCTATTTGACTCAAGTCTTTTTTTTATTGCAAATCCACTAGCTAAGTCACCTCTCTCAAACATTTCATGAAGGCCAAATAAGCTCTAACAGTAGAACCAGCTTCATAAGTTTCTCAGGTGTCTTTTATTAATTTTGATGAGCACACATCCACTTGCGTTGCACTCAACAAGTACATTGTACAATAAAGATGATACAACTCTGTGTGGCTATAGTACATTTAAGCTATACAACAGTCACTGGTTACTCAGGTTTATGAAAATAACACATTTAGTGTGATCTGGTAGATTTAACATAAGGCTATATGGTGCAGAATATTAACAATTTCTGCTAAAACATCAACACATGGCTTATTTTTTTAACACTGTTTTGTACAACATCTCATAATGTCAAGTATCAGTTTTAGTTTCGGGTTAATGTCATTTCATCTTGCATCCGCTTCAATAGTCCAATATTTTTCCCTGTCCAATTTGGTCAGCCATCAGTTGTAATGCTGACCAGTTTGCCCCATTTTAGTCCCAGTGTGTCTATGGATGTATGAACAAATCGCTCTCTGTTGTGGTACATTTCATTTGCTGCACAGCTGCCAGCTCCTTCATCACTTCAAAGTCTTCCTTAATCCACAAACAAAGACAAGTAACTGAGCTGCATCGCGGACATCAAAACTCTCATCCAGAGATAAGAAAACAAGTCAAAACTGTTTCTTTTCTTTTACAAATGAAGCATAAAATTCCCCACGATGTTCTTGATTTGTCTCACTGTGCGCCTTAAGAGACAAATTAGCAAATGTGTCTTTTTTCTAAGAATAGCCAGATAGTTTTCTCAATAGAAATAGTAAACAGGACCACTGTAAACTGTTTATTTCTGAATACTGCCCCTCATGCAGTCTGTTCCCCCTCAGAAGACTCGTTTGTGGATGTTTGGATCAAACCCCCATTGCCTCCCTCTGGTTTCTAAACGTCATCTAGATCCTCATCACAAGACTCCCTGCTGATCCTCAGGCTGCTCCTGCACGACCACCTACCAGGTACCTCCACCCGTCACCACCTGCCTTCCCAGCCTCCAGCATTCTCCATCCTCTAGTTAACTTGGAAACAAAGTTGACTAGAGGTGGTAGGGAGGTGGTCCAGTTCACTCACTGGACCACCCCCTACCCATTCAATTCAGCTTATTTATACAGCAATAAATTTCATCTTGAAGCACTTAACGAAAAAATGTATTTCAATTAACCCAAGTCATTGCATTGAGTTATTGACGGGGGGGTTGAGAAGACAGAGCAGACACACTAAAAAGACACAGAAGAACTCATTTAAGAGTACTCTGTATGTCAATGAAAAGTAAAACGTGGCAACACTTTTACTTCCTCTGGAAATTCACTTCAACTCCTCTGACAGTAAAAAATGTTCCACTTTCCCCTTTGTAATATTTAAACTTCAACTCCAAAAGACCACAAAACCACTGCTTCCCTTCAAGCTCTCAATTCTTTTCTAATTAAACCTTCTTGCTTACCTCTTGTGTATGTCTGTTTTTGCACCAAAGTAATATTTCCAACCATTATGATAAAGGTATTATCTGTATCTGGTACCTTGGTAAAATCCTACAGGCAGACTGTGACTCTAAAACAGCTCAGAAAATTGACGTCATCCTTCACAACTTATCCTTCTGTTCACTGATTGCCCCGTTTGAAATTTTATGAAAAAAATAAAAATAAAAAACTCAAGCTCAGTGAGAGAAAGCCAGAGCAATAAAAGGGAGATTTGAACGCAATGGCCAGATTAGTAAACTAGGTAAAATGACCCAATATGCAGCTAGTTTTACATTAAACAGCTACACACTGCTAGACCAATTTTGAGTCACAAAAGTTGTGATTTATGCATTGTATAAAAGTAAACAGAGGCAAACAAATGAAACACTAAACCTATGGCTTATCCAATACACTGCTGAAAATTATTCACAAACCTGCTCAAGCTTTATTAAATTGGGAGTAAAATTATACTGTATTTTTAGTTTCCATTTACTATGTTTCCAGGTGTTACATTCCACCTTTCTTCACAAGCTATTTCACTTTCAGGACAGATACTCCAGTCCTTCATGTTACCCACAGCACATGTCAAGACCAGACTATTGGATTTTTAGAGAGTTATTTTGTCCACAGTGATACTGTTGACCTCATTTTCCAACCATTCAGCTGCAGAAATCAAAAAGTCGACCAAACACTTTCACCACAGGGATTAGGGAATTTGTGTTGCACTAAAGAAAATCAAACTAACTTTGAACCCTGTCCCTTTGATTAACAGTTACTTTGTTACTGAAGATATGAAACGTGAAATTTATCCTGAACAAGTTGCAGCAAGGACAAAGTGAACGAAATCAAGGCAATGTGATTAAATATGGCCACGCTGACTAAAAAAAATGTGTGAATACACAGCTGGGGAAGTGTGAATTAAATCAGTCAAACATGTCAGAGGGAGGCTCTGCTTGCGTAGCGAGAAACCGGCATCCTGCTTTGCCAGATCACACGAGAGACGCAGTGTCAGATGATACTAACTGGCTCCTGCTAGCAGCACTTATTATCTGCTGGGCGTGCATGCGGGGCACAAGGTTAAACTAACTGGCTTTCTTGTCTCCGAGCAAGTCTTGCTGACCCAAACACAAAAGCGAAAACAGCCGATGCCTTGGAATGAAGATGCTCATGAATAAAATTTTTGATGGACTGGATAGATCATTTATATCAAAGCGATGACAGAAGCATCAGGGAAATGCATGTAGACAGAAAACTGGTGAAAATTAAAAAAGAGAAATATACTGAAAACGAGAAAAGTGTTTTCATAGTGTGAACAGAGGTGTCCACAGGGAGCCTTTCTTCTGTATTCTGCCAAACCACCTTCCATTTTACTTTGCCTCATCAATTTGGCACCTTGAGGCATCAGCCTCTCACTGCACACTGCTGACAGGATTTCTAGCTGTTGCAGTTAACTTGCACTATCTTCCTGTTCAGATTTCCATTTGACATTTTGCATTTCCCATTTTATTTAATATCCAATCATCACCTTCCTCATCGTCACATAATTTTATTACCGTCAAGTGCCCTCTTTGTGTCCCTCGTTGTCTCATGATCCCATTTTCTTTGTGACAATAAACTGGAAGTAACTCTAGCCTGAAGGAAACAGCAAAACATGACAAAAAGGGCCCTCTCATTGTCAGATGTTTGGTTTCATAAGGATGGGTGAACCAAACATTGGAAACAAGCAGCTTGAGAGCTTTGAGAGAAGGAAGGGATGGGGTGCTCAGTCTTTTTAGTCATTCGGTGGAATACAGTGCTTTACAAATGCATTTACACCTCTTGAACCTTTCGTGTTTTGGTATTACAACCACAGACTTTAGTGTGTTTACAGAAAGTGTATAAAACACCAGCAGAATACATGGCTTATAAAAGTTATATTTAAAACATCAAAAAGATGTGGCAGTCAAAACTTAGTGGAATTACGTCACAACAAATAAAGCTGCAAGACAGTTAATCCATTCTGACCAATGTTGTATGCAAAGTCGTTTAGTTTAAGTCAGTTTGAATGAAGAGTTTGAGAACTCAAATTTCAAGTCTCTGCAAAGATTATCGACTGGACTACAGCATTGTCTTCATCTTGGCCATTCCAACAAATGAAATGACCTAGACCATCACGCTGTAGCTTTGGCTGCCCGTTTAGTACGTTTGTCCTGCTGGAAGATTAACCTGCTACAGAGTCTTAACTTTTCTGCAGCCTCTGTCAGTTTTTCTTCCACACGTTTTTTTAAAAGAAATAACATGTTCTCTCCGCCAGGATTGACATTAAATTAGGCCCAACATATCTGGGCCTAATTTTGTTTTTCTTCTTAAATTGTGTCCAACAAATATTGTGTGTCAACTATTTAAATTGGGCAAAATCAAAATGGAAAAGCATAAATGTTGTCAGTTTAGCAACATTTTGTCCATCACATGTCAAGAGTTGTGCACTTGAGTTTTTCATCAAGCATGAAATGTCGGAACCAGAAAAAAAAATGCTTTTGCTATTGACAACAAATGCATTTCTTCGTTGTTGCACAGTTTGCACAGGCCCTTAACTACGACCCTGTAAGGTTTTTACACCTGTGTTGTGGTTCTCTGCACCTCTCAAAGTTACCTTGGTTGATGAATGCTCTTATTGCAGTTAGTTTAGGTGGATAACATTGTTGTGGTAGGTTTGCTCTAGTCTTTCCATTTTTAGATGATAGATTGCACAGTGCTACATGTAATGTTCATGTTTTATAAGCTAACCCTGGTTTGGACTTCAGCATGGTTTTATGATTTGTTCCTTGGTTTCTATGATGTTGGTTCTGATGATATTTGCCCTTAAACAGTTTTATTTCTACAGTGTTGATATTTTGCTAAACACATTCTACATAATAAGCAGCAATTTCCCAATCACTGGATCTTATTGAAAGGTATCAAAATAAATATGACTAAATACATTTGCTTAAAAAAAATCATTTATTGTCTTCCTTCTGTTTCACAATTGTGTTCTACTTTGTGCTGAATTTTGAAATAAAACATTTAAAAAACATGTGATAAAATGCTAAACTCTTCAAAATGAATGAATCTTTTGGCAAACCACTTCATGGTTGTGCTTCTTCAGTGAATAAAGCCATTTCCTTTCCCTTAAACCTTTTAAAAAGTTTTATGGGCTCTTTTTTGTGCCAATGCCCTTTACCACTCAGAGCATTTTGTCTGATCCCAGCTCTCCCTTTAGGTATTTTGCAGTCAATTAATTCACATAAGGTATCTTCTAATCTCCTACTACCCTGAAGCTTGCACATGTTCTGCAGTACATCATCATCATCCAAAGAGTCAGGAAAAATGGGGAAGGTATGAAAGAAATCTGCTCTTTTATCAACGTACGGAGAACACACAGGAACACAAACATTTAACCTTGGAGTCGTCTTTGTTTGGTATGCACCACCACTGCCTCCTCATACCA
Organism: Poecilia reticulata; assembly: GCF_904066995.2. Lineage (NCBI taxonomy): Eukaryota > Metazoa > Chordata > Actinopteri > Cyprinodontiformes > Poeciliidae > Poecilia > Poecilia reticulata. The sequence continues at coordinate 13,978,870 of NC_088839.1, read as the reverse complement.
AAGTACAGTAAAAGGAAAAATATTACTCAACTTAATGCAAGTCTTTCTATATTCATGTGCCACTTTACGTTTCCAACTACTCATGGTTGACACTAATGGCACTGTCTGCTGTTTGCTAAGAAAAATATTGAACAGAGAAAATCTCTTATACACACACAAGCTGCTATCTCTTGCATTGCCACTACAGAGACATCGCCGCCTATTACAGCACATGCAAACACACACACACAGCTGTTCAGATGCACAGCCCAGGGCAGAGGCAGGGAAGCGTGCTCTCATGAGAAATGAGCAACGTTATCTGTGTTATCTCCCTCCCCAGCTGGGTGGTGCACAACGCAATAATGTTGTCACAACAATCGATGCAATTTCGCAATTCACAGTGCTGATGGAGCAGGTGCCAAACCATCCAACTTTCTTTTTACATCTGGTCCCCCAGCACACGGACACACAAACCTGCCCCTCCACTCAGGGAGCTACTCAATCTGAAGTCATCATCTGAGTTGTACGGTAGGCTTCTTAACCTTCCAAAGGTCACAGTGGAAAGTGGCTGTATTGGGGAGGGAAACTTTATTATGTCATTATGTTGCTTGGCAGCTTTTATTTGTGGGTGATGAAACTTGTATGCCACAAAAACCAATCACACTCACAGAGAAAGAGTGATGGCAGTGGCCTCGAAAGTGTGTTGTGCATACTGAGCATCTCAGACGCAGAAAGTTTGAGAAGTTTCTCCGTAATTTTAAACTTTACTAGTAAGTGTGTTTATTTTTTCTCTGAAGTTTTCAGATAAAGGGATGTACATTTTATTCGTCTCAGACACTTGCATGTGACAACAGATTATGTTGTTTTCAAGGGGCAGTATTATGTACTTTACTGGGACATAGCGACATTTTATAGCACTATGTTTCACTCCCTCTTCAACACGTAATGTTTATACTTCTGGCCTCTACAAGGTAATGCAATGCGCGGTGTTGCTTAATTGTTCAAAACAATGCATTAATGAGTACCATTAGTGGTAGAAGTATTATTTATTCATTTATCCATAAATATTAAGTATATATGGTCAAAGACACATGGTACACAACAAACCTACTATTAACCTTAATGTTTATGTTTTTTTCAAATGATGACTGTAGACTTAGTGCATCACTCAGAGATGCTCCATTTTGACTGCAAGCAAGGGGGTTTTTAGGGAAACTTTAGTTATAAAGAAGAGTCGGGTAATTTCCCCTTTGAAGACAACAGATTGACTGCTATTAGTGTTTCCTCTGTTCACAAAACCTGCAATAAAACGGTTTTATAATTTTTGTTACTAGGTACAATTTACAAATAATTAACGCATTTAATAACCAACAGCACCTAAATGTATTAATGCTGTATCATGATATATATATATATATATATATTTTTTTTTATTTTATTTTATCCGACTTCAGTCTAAGACTGTGGTTCGTACCTGGACTTGCACTCATACTGATCTCTTGTGTGATTTTATTTCTTACAACCAAGCCAAAGTCAAACAACGTTTTGTAATAAAAGAGACTAAACCTCAGAGCGTCTTCCTGACAGGAAGTGTCAGATTTGGTTTGACGGTGTCACTCTGCATGTGCCCAAACACACCTGGTTTGTGGAGACATGGTATTTTATGCTTTCAGCTTCCACTTTTTATATACGAGAGTGTGTGTGTATGTGTGTGTGTGTGTGTGCGTGTGTGTTTGGGTGAAAGCACATCAAATTGCCACATGTGCCGTTTCCCAAATGCCACGATTAAAAGCATGTCGTATTTTCTACGACATGCTCGGTGCTTTCCCCAACAGATTTATGTGTTCCTTGTCTAACACAACCTGAAACAAAAGATGAAAGACCAGATTTGGATTCTTACTGCAGTCTAAATATCAAGATTTTTTTTTTTTACTCACAGCAAGAAGTAACCAATTATGAAAAAGAAAATTATTTATTATACAGTAAATATTATACAGGCGATATACCATGGAAATGCGAGGGGAAAGAGGAAGAGAGATTCCTCCATGCAGAAGAAAGGAGGAATAAACTGAAAGATCCTGTGTAGTCTGAGACTGGTGGCTATCTTCCTCTTAGATAATTGAATTTCCCAGAAACTCCTTTTATCCCCAGCGGACAGCAAAAGAAAATCTGTGATTAAGTTCAAGGCGAGTGTGGAGAAATGTTAAAAAATAAATAAAAAACAGCAATTATCAGGTACATTAGATTAAACTAAGTGTGTAGCACTGTATTCCCATGTTTCCTGCAAAGAAGCTGTGGGTTAACCTTGACAAATATGCAAAAATCATTATTAAAACAAACAAAAAAAACAGTCTGCACTTAATGAAAAGGTCTGTCTTTCCACTGATTGTATAAGATCTAAACTTTGTAATTAGAAAGCACAGATAAAGAACACAGCTGTTAAAGGTGAGGACCATGTTGTGAAAATAAATGTTTTCACAGACCACCAGGCACAAGCATCCTTTCTGAGAACTCAATCACTAAATCTGTTTTTGAGGGTCAGAATTCTGAGAGCCATTCAATAAAAGGAGGCACTATATCAGTGGAAGTAGACGAGTGAGGAGGTCACAAGGCTGTACAGAGTAATTCACTGTAGCATGACGCAAACCTTTTTTGTAGTGACATCAAGAAATCTGTACATTTCTTAACTATTCTTTTGCTGCTGTTGGAATAACATTTTATGGCCCATCTGGCATTAATGTGCTCCTACTTTGTTTTTAAAGCAAAAGTTGTGCTTTGGTTTTTTTGATTCAATAAGCACAAAAGTACTTACTATACAAGCCATTCACCATTTTACATTCCATATTCAAGAACTGCCACCCTTCCAGTTCCTGTAAAATGTCATAACTGTACTTTTAGACCTGGTTATAACTTCTTATTACCACAGACGGCTTTTGTAATCTCTAAGAAGTGAACGTCTTTAACCCTCCCTGCAGTCTTAGTGCAATGCTCATGACATTGAAATTTACCTGTGTTTGGCTGATCAGCACTTTCTGCCATCTCCCGATCTGGAAGCTCAGTCTGCTGATTTCTGGCTCAGGTAAATGATGGGACAAAACGAGTAGACCAGCAAACTCTTGGCAAACTGGTTCAGAATCAGAACAGATTTGAGTTTTTGTCTTGGCTCTTTTGCTTGTGCTTAGCTCTCTTTAGTAACTGCCCTTATGAATGTTTTTGTTACTTATAAAACCCAGTTCTGAATACCAAACAGGGAACCAACAAACCACTTGAACCAGAACTGACAGCTGCCACATTCTAGATATTTTGTGGCCGACTGAACAGCTCTCCAGCCAAGGGGGATAGAGTTGTGAATCCGCCTGGGCAGAAAACACGAGTATTTCTGAGACAGTAAACAGCTGCGTCTGACCCACACAGGGCACTCCTTCCTCCTGTTCGATCGGGGAAGCTGCAGCAATAGATGCTCGCCACTCAGAGATGGTAGCAAATGGTACATTTTTTTCCTTCTCTTTGTTTTCCTTTTTTTTCTTTATCATACTTATGATATTACAACTTGAAATTCTTGGCTGCAAAACCACTCCCCACTCCCTGAGAGATTACTAAATTTTCCATTAAAGTTGGGTTTTTAATGAGCTTGGATTTTATTTAAAGTTCTCAAGTTTGATCCCTTTAGCCTGCAACATGTTTGTAGTGTTAGAATTTTTGCTCTTTTAAATCAGTCATAGACTCACCTTGATAAAATTAACAATAAAATTAATACTTGAGCCAGTTAATAATCCGGTTAGTCCTGTCAAATCAAGTTTATTTTGTATCACACATTTCAGCTACAAGGTTTCTTGTGTAGTTTATTTCCATTTTAAATAATTTGATTTGTTTAATTCATGGCAACTAAAATTTTAAAAAGCATACATACATTTTCTTGCTATTCAATAAAGAAAATGTTGGCCAGCATGAGACTCTGAGTGAACACGTCAGTCTCACTCCACAAGAATGAGAAATGGAAACCCTAAAAAAGTAAGATAGTCACAGAATTATGTTTTTTTTTTAAATAGAAACAAAATAGCAGAAAGAGACAAGTTTAATATAAACAGTGGGAAACATCTCATATCTATTGAGTTTTATTATCACAACCAGAGATAATTGTTGGAAATAAGTCTTGGAAATTTAATCTGAACATAGTTTCAGGAACCTTTGAATTTCCAAGTAACAATTCTGACTTCATCAGTTTTCTTATTACTAGATTTTTTTTTCCCGTCTGGGAACTGTGAAAGTTGAGCTCATCATAAATGTCTTCCATAATTATGTGAAATAACAAAAGCATTAACAAAAGAAAACAAAATGAAACAAATGGTAGATGAGTAAAACCTTTGCTAAAAGCGATCCAAAAGGTAAACAGAAAAAGAAAAAAATTAGTGAGCAATAACAAACCTTCTTTTTAAAGAGATATTTAAAAGATTTGGTTCATGTCCTATAAATTCCTCCACACTCAATAATTCGCATAAAAAACCTCTGCACATATAGGACAATCACTTTTGTTTGTAAAAATATTTCTTTATTTGAAAACTTATATTTGAATTACAACTTTTCATCCTTTCAATGGTTATTTGCATTCCTTGAAACGATGCAACAGGTAAATAAAACACTGAGCAGTTTCCACCTGCACATTGGTGGACCCGCTGAGGAGCTCTGGCTTTGATTAAGCTGCCAAGACACTGAAAGCAAAGCTATTTAGTACCACACAACCTGGAGCAAAAGCAAAATAAGATAAATATGAGAGGGTTATTGTTTCTCAGACCTTTAAGCCTCTAAATAATTTTCTTTTCATTCGTGTGCCTTATGAATGGACCTAAGCATTTATATCTTGACCCCATTACAAAGGGCTTCTTTCTGAACCCCCCATCTTCTTCATCTGACAGTAAACAAACATAGATTTGCTTACATATAGTGTTGGAAATACTTTCCTGGCTTGCAGCACACACAAATAAAAGTCTGATCCAATTATGGCTGCAGCTATATAAACAGCTGTGACAGGAAGAAAACAGATGCCAGAAAAACCTCAGTAGTTTACAGCCACACCACAGAGCTAGAAAAGCCCTGTATCCTTTTTACTCCCTTTTTATTTAAATCTAAGAGAGTTTTGACACCTGCTGTTTTCTTGTTTGCCTCAAATTACCAGCCATGCTTTATTATTCAGAATGCTGAACCTGTCTCCTGGTTCATTACCTGTGCACACTACAGCAACTCAAAGCAAGTCGGATTTTGTGCACTTGTGCCACATTCAATTAAGTTCTCATATTTTCAACCATAAAAAGGAGTTTCCCATGGGAACAGGGAAAAAAAATACTCCATGGCACAGAACACAACAATGGTTAATGAAGCATGACATTAACTTGGAGTGTGCATTTGTTTTCATCCTCTTATCACTAAATCAACATTTTGCACAGAAATTATTAATGAACTGTGTGCTTTTGGAAGAGTTTCGCAGGGGACAAGAAGAGGTTATCTATTACAGAGACTGTAGAAGCGTGATTTGCGAAATCAGTCGAAACAGAGAAATATTTAAGCTAAGATAATGAGCAAAAGGGAAAACGGTTAGTTGAGAAGAGATGGTGTTTATTTATTGTAGGTATAGAGTGTCACCCATTTGCTGTGTCAGTTGATGAAAAGAAAGTTTGGTAACACTTTATTTAAATAATGTAAATAATGACACTTTTAATGCAAAGTTGCTCTAAAAGTTGCATTGAAAGTCCATTAAAAATGACAACTTTGCATTAAATTATAATTTACAAAATCATGCAAATTTGGCATTTTTAATGGACTTTTAATGCAACTTTTAGAGAAACTTTGCATTAAAAGTGTCGTTATTTACCGAATGACACTTCATGACAACTGTCATAAACATTCACAAAGACTTCTTAATGTTCATGACAGATGTTATGTCATGTTTATGACGGTGTCATGTCAGTCTTATGCACACCCCTTCAAATAAAGTGTTACCGAAAGTTTAGTCAGCGTTGACTGCTAAGCATTAAAAACCAGTTTACATGAGAAAACATCTCCCCGGTATCACATCTGATTGAGACTGAACACCAAAGAAAATAGCCAGATTGCAACCTTCAGCCTGGTGTTTTAAAACTGCCATTTATTTATTTTATTTTTTACTCCGTTCATTCATATAAAGCTGCTGCCAGCTGGCAGGCTGTCACACTGCCAGGGATGAGCTCGTGTAGCACAGATATTTGCTGAAGTATAAGTCTTTGTTTGAATCATGTATATTGCTTTCCAATACGTATATTGCGCAGCAAAAAGTGCTTACTTTGCAAACTCTCGCCACACATACCCTTAATCTGGCACCCTCCATCCCACAAGCACACTCCACTGGCTTCCAATTATAGACATTTTTCACTTCTTGAGAGCCGAGCTGCTCAGGTGGCAGCGAGAATATGAGTCACTCTGAGAGAGGAACTGGATTACCAACAGCTACTGAAATATTTAGGAGTGAGACATCAGCCAAGAAAGAAGTTATCCTGTAGATCAAAACTCCCATCTCAAAAGAGCATTAGTTTAACTTCTTTCTTTCACAGCAGTGAGCAATTAGGTTGTTTTCTTCTATACGCCAGTCTAACCTTGACAGTGATAAATGAGGATGTCTGCCTAAGAGACGGCAAAGACACGAAAGATGGCAGTACAGTAAGGAACAAAAAGATGTCCGTGAAAATATCTAACAATTACTTTGTTGTCTGCATGCTCTGAGACCATCAGAGATGTCGGTGTCCCACTGAGAGAAGTTACTGAGGAGCTCCCGTGAGCAAAGATTCATAAATGAATAAATAAACATTTTGACACTGTTGGTTTATTCATGGTGAGCTTTCAGCCACAGAAGACGACTCAGGGCTTTCACAAGCCATGAGGATCAAGCCAAATGTGCAAATCAAATACGTTTATGAAAAATAAATCTGCATCTCCTGCTCCTCTTTCTAGAATGCCACAGAGAGCTGGTCTGTCATCTGAATATTTACTGCTGCACGTTCAGATTTCAAAAGGTCCATCATCTTTATGCTCATTTAAAGTTGGCAGAGGATCGTCCATTCGAGAATAATCTTGTAAAATGCATCTATCGTCCATCTTTTAATGTCAGAAAAAAATTCTGTGGTTTATATTGTAAATCTGGTCACTCTTGTAAGTCTCTCAAACAGAATGTTTATTATTTTTTGCAATCCTGAAAACATTCCACTTCCTATAAAAGCATAAACGTGATTTTAAACCAAAATGAGTATTGACATGTTCCAGCAGGGACATGGTACTTGAAGTCATGCAACCACATTTCAGTGCTGAAGACAAACGTGTGGACGTCCGCTTTTTATTAAACAGTGCTTAGTTTAGATTGATAAATATTTTAATTACTTTTGCTAAAATGTGTGAAATTTTAGAAATTGTGTTAAGTATGGCTACATTTTACTATGACACATTTTTCTCGTATGTATTCTGTTGGTGACGAACAATGAGTTTATGTAAAACGGATGTCAGCTTCTTGAAGTGATTTTCAAATTTATACTGGAAATGTTCAAGAAAATGTCTCAGGTGACACTAATGTGACAGCAATAAATTAGATTAAGCCTTAAAGTTCTTCAATGAAAAACCATTCCTGCAAAAACATGCTGTAAATATGTTTAAAAAAAGAGCCTTTCATTTATGTTGATGCAATAGCCTCATTGAACTAGTCACACTCAGCTGAACCTATTTCCAGCAGGAAGTAAAACTTGCCTCATACATTGAAGTTTGTTTTCATTTTGCAGCTGCACCACAGTCCTTTCTTAGCCTGAGTGTTGCCACATTTTAAACTTTTATGTTGTTTGCAAACTTTTTTTTTCCTTTCATGACAGTCCCTGTTTTGGCCTTAAGAAAACTGAAAGATGTTGCAAAGGTTCATCGCAACAAAGGATTAGATGAGAAATTATTTAGGCAGAAGCTAAAGGCAGATTGTTAATGAACAAAGAGATGAAAACGACAAAAGGGAGGTCATAAGTTCATAAATGTCCGCTTGTAAAAACAACATAAAATTAAATACAAGTGGTTTATCAGCAGAGAGGAGAAAGGTGCACGGATTTTAGTGAATTTATATTTAATAAACTATTGGGCAGAAACAAAGAGGCACAGGCAGTTATTTCTATGTATATATGTATATATAAAATCAAATAAAATTATTTGGTTTCAAGGAAGAACATTTTTATGTTGTTTTGCTTTTAATCTAGTTACTTTTTCTTTCATTACTTGATTAGAGAAAAACGCCTTTTGTAACCACTGACAAGACCGGAGACCCAAGGCTGAAGATCAGCTGTGCCTAGGTTCTAGTCGTAAAGTAAAACGGTAACATTCACAAAAATATTCCTTAAGGACCACAGAAATTCTCTCAAACTGCTGGCCTACCAGTCCTGGCAATCATTAGAAAATGCAAGTACTGTAATAGTCCTTAATCTGAGCACATCGACTGTCCTCAAGTGGGGAAAAACTGTGAGAAAAGCAGAGGAGAAAGAAATCCATTTCAGAATCCAGGCTTCAGTGTGTTCAGATTACCAGAGGATTTTATTAGCAGTAATGTACCTCCTCAAGAAAAAGCCTCAAACAAAACTGCTGCTGCATGACTGCTGGAGTTTAAGTGGGTTGTGGGAACTTAATTAATAGGAGAACAAACATGAGCAATGCTAGGTCTTTTTTATGATCCTTTAGAGGGAGGGAGCATCACTGGCCTAATGTGCCTAAAACCAGCTGTAGGAGTAAAAGGAGGTGTGTGATCCACACTAATGAGCTGCTTTTAAAGACAGAACCACTTCTGGCCAGCAGAGTGAGATGGAGGGGGACAGCATACATGTAAACAGCATCTCATACACACCAAATGTTCTTCTTGTTACTATACACACCAGCTCTCCTCAGCTAATGAGTGAAACGGTGGAAACAGGATGCTAGGAGTCAGGAGGGTAATTGTCTGAGTGCAGTGGAGATACTTTGGCAAACAAAAGGATGGAAAGGGAACAGAAGAGTAGTGGCTGTTGCAGGGTCGAAACGTATGACAAAACTCTTCCTTAAACCTCCTCGTAGACACACATAAAAAAAAAGAAATATTCCAATGTGTTGTCGCAGCAGACAGCCTGACCCCTGTACTCCAAATGTTTTGTCTCACCCTCCCCTGAGACTGACTCACACTGCTCTCAGGAGAGCTAATGATGGTGAAACGGCTCAAACACCAACAATGCTCGCGATAAAGGACACACAACCCCAGACATGACCAGACATGAGCAGTCACACAAACACATTCAAGGGCAAAATGAGCCATTGTACTGCTACAGTCATTAGTTTAGATGCTAGCTTAAACAGACTCAGCAGTACTTTAAAAGGCATATACCTCCACTTTTGTGACTTTTTCTTTTCAGGTTTATTCAGCCTTGTTAAAATAGCCTCATCTATTTCAACGTGTTAAAAAGTAAGAAAGGGAAGAAAAAAAATTAGCAGAAAGCAGTCAAGAAAACAGTCGAAAGCTAATTTGAAAGGTCAAACTCGGACATCAGTGCTAATCGTTGGTACCAGTGGTCCTACAATGCTCACCACAATGCTTACTCAACACAAAAGAAGACATATAGGTTTCCTACGTCTCTGAGTCTTGTTTGTGCCGATATAAAGTTTATCGCTCTTCTTCAGGCGACAACAAGTGAGGTATACGCCACGCTGTTCTCAGTACTGAAAGGTTTAGGCTTGAAATATTCTGACTCGAGTTGTTTGCACGCTACAAATTACTGGCGTGTATCACCTGTTGGGTAGGTAAGTGGTCCCCTTGTGTCCAGGTGGAACAACTCGGTGAGTCTTGCGTCTTTAAGCTGTTGTTTGCACTTGGCTTCAGACTAAACTACCATATTATTAAAAGTAATTTATCGCTTTTCATAGTATCAAGCTGCTCAGGTTGTGCAGGATACCCTGCTGCTTTGTTTCTCAGTTTCTCTTTTTGTGTCTTGCTGTGTTTTTTTCTGATTCTCTGCTTCTGTTTTGGCTCAGCTGCATTCAGCATTGCTTTGCAGAGCACTCTGCAACTTTAGCAGCGACTGTGTTCCACCCCTTAATTGGGGCTTTTCATAATTTGAAAGTGTCTATGTGTGTGTGTGTGGCCTTGTATTTGAATCATCGTAAGGACAAAAAACCTGGATCCTGTAAGAAGAAGTGCTGCTTTTGGGTTAGCGGTTAGGTTTTAGACTAAGGTACTGCGTTAGGTATGGAGTTAGGTTTGAATAATGCATTGAAGCCACATATTGGTTTTCTGCTCTGCTTCTCTCTCTTCCTTACACAGACTCACTTTGTTTCCATATAGTGGAGAACACCAAGACACTGTTCTCTTTTGTCTGCCTTCTAAAGCTAGGCTTAGCCACAAGTCCGGCTTTTCCTAAGTTGGGATTTTTACGTGAAGGTACCTTCTAAACCCCCCTGCACACATTTACATCTTTCTCACTGCTGGATTCATGATAGAATTGTGATTTGCTGTATTATTGTCTCCGACATCATTCAATTATTAATTAGTCAATTAGTCCTCGAGTTGTTTTTTTTTTTAGGATTCCTTCTTCTTTTCATAGCTTATTAATTACACACCATCAACCATAAGTTATGGTGACTTCCTGTTTAAAGAGAGTTTTTAATTGAAAAATGATTTTTTTTCCGAATTTCAATATACGTTTCTAATACGTTTCCCATTTAAACCTTTCGACATGAGACAAAGATCAACAAAGTTTGATGTAGAGATGGATGTCATTTGCTCTTTTTCTTCTTATGATCACAAAGGGAATCGATACAATTCTGATTTTGTTTTACTGTAATGGTCATTATTGTAGAGTAAATGGGTAGGAAATAGGCATAAGAGAAAAGGGGAAGACAGCAGCAAGTGATCCAAGACCAGGAATCGTGTTCTGAACCAGCTGAGCCACCCAGCGCCTGGCGTTCTGCATTCTTTATGTGAGAGAAGAACAGTCTGCCTCTATGTGGCATATAACTGTATATGTTATAATTTCATATTATTAACTGCTAATAAAAATGTTTTCACATAAGAAACCTAACCTTTACTCTAGGTAAATGTTAATGATCCATGCTCCATGGACCGTGAAAAGATTCTCTATACATCTGCTTCTGTTTTATTTGCTCATGATGAGCCAAACATCCATCATTCCGCCTGACAAAATAGCACAAGTGTCTTCAGTTAACCATGAAATGCATAAAACAGGGCTCTGTCAGACATTTATGTAGATGCTGGCAGCAATTTTATGAAGCGAATAATAATTACCAATAACTATGAGTAGAGTTGCAGCCTTTATGTTTGCAAGCTTTAATGCCTTGTGCTGTAGGCAGCTACTTTTTAGTACCTAACTTTTGCTGAAAAATTTGACTTAGAGGTAGACTAATACACTGCATTAAAAGACCAATGCAGAAAGTGCTTGTGCAGCAACATGAAAAATATTTTGTAAAAATTGGGTTGCATCAGTCACTTTCATGTGTTAAGCCTCTCCTGACATAAAAAAAAGTGTATTTGTAAAGGTAAAATGGCAATGGTCCAGGCAAAATCGTCCCATTCATTATTACAAAAGATAATAATGAGTTCTATTGGATCAGCCACACTGTCACTGTGGTGCTGGTTCACTCACTGAGAGGACAGGTAAACTTGTAACACAGCCCATAACTTTGACCCTTGTTACTGCTTAGTTATCCCCCACTGGTAGGAGGCAAAGATCCCAGTCAGCACTAAAAAGCTTACGACTCCAAAGAAAGAAAAGGCAACAGCTTTGTTCCTTTCTTCTGTAGCATTGTGTGGCATCATGTGAAACCAGCAAGAACGCCGACTGAAAAGACAATAGTTTCTTGATTCCACAAAAACACAATGACAAATGACATTTCACACAATAGATTCAACGGGTCCTTATGAAGCTGCTGAGAATAAACGTGCCGACAACCAAATCAATCTTAAATGTTCTTGTTACAAATATATTTACACATAATCAAACTACCAAGAAGAGCAGACTTGGTTGGCAACAATAATTAATACAGCTAATAATATTTGACACCTCAAACTATAGATGTATGGCCATCATTAGTTCAAGGTGTCAAAGATTATATTTCTACTGTACATTTATTTTTGTATAGCCATATCATAAAAAAATAACTGAACACAGTGGTGTTAAGCTGTTCTTATGTCTGAAAGCCATAATTACAGATAGGCTCAAAACCTTATTGTCTGATTAAACCTCATCTTAAAAAACAAAGTGAACCTCTGTTCATAAAGAACATCCTGGTTTTGTAAATTCTCAAACAATTGTCTGCTTCTCATTCCTAACTCTAACCAGTGTTATGACCGGCTGCTGCTCACGCTGTCACACTAGTTTATCTGCAGATGACTGGACTTGCACCAAGGGACAGTTCACTGACCTTGGTTTCTTTTTGTTTTGTTTTCATGGTTAGTGCAACATCGTCCAGAGGCTAAATTCCTCAAGAGGACTACAACTAATTCAAGGATGAAATGCAGTTAATAAAGGTCAAGTGGCATCACAGTTTTGCTGAGAGACTAACAAAGAGCAGAGCCCCGTGGCTAATAGCAAAGTTCCCAGGAGCATCGCCCGGACAGATGGCTCAAGTCAGAGAAGGTGAGACTATTTGAGGGCATCAGAGTCTGACAGACTGTGACAGACCAGTGAGTCTGCCATTTGGTATTGGATCAAAAGATTATTAATTCAACTGGAATGACATAGAAGGTTATTACTATTGCAAATTATGTTATAAGATGAAATCAAAGCAACACTGTTAAGCAGAGATTACAGCAATATTGTTCCATAAGTCCTCGTTGACTCGTTAGCTGACTTATGAGCACATTATCATTTAGACTAACATGATGACAAACTGAAGAGCAGAGAAACTAAAGTTTGTAATCTGTCTTTTAGTTCTGGTCTTGAGGTACTGACTGAGCAGGTCTCAGATAAGCTGAGGGAGGAATATGGTTCATTCCTGCACAGCAACTTTGAAGTTTATATAGGCTCATGACAATTCAGTGCCTTCATTTTATATGCCATCACTTTAGCAACAGGGAGCCTATGTAGCAATTTGCTGTAACCAGAAGTGAACCCCAATCCATTTGCCTAGTTTGGTTAGAGCACTGGCTGCAACATTATTGATGAAGTGCAGTAATCCAGTGCAGAATCAAAAAGTGATGAAGACAGCTTAATGAAGCTCAAACTGAGCACCAGAACATGGAGGAAAATGGATCCAAGTCACTCCAAATATAGAATGGTTGTCGGTACCAGATGTGCTACTCCGAGTATCTCAGACGCTGCCGATCATGCAAAATCATTTCTCTGGTTTACAGAGACGGGGAAAAAAAGAGCAAATATTGTTTGTGATAATTTTTGAGCTCAGATAAAACCAAGTCATGTGGAACATCAAAGCAGATGGGCTAAAACTGCAGAACGCTACAATAGACCCGACTCTCATCATCTCATAAGAGGAAACAAATGCTACAACTCAGAGGTTCTTGAAAACAGATTGGAAAAACGTTGTGTGGTGTGACTAATGTCAGTTTGAGCTGTGACATTCAGATGATAGTCTGAATCTTGGGTAAACAAATTTAAATTAAAATCTATTCAGTCTTGTATGAAAAGTTCAGACTAGTTTTGGTGAAAATATGGGAGCTGCGTTGACAAACTTTGCGTCAAATAAAGTTTCATTTCAGTTAATGGAATCTGTAAGTTCTGTGCACTACAACTACGAAGTAAAAACCGTAACGAACATAATAAAGTTGACAATTCAGATAAAAAATGGCAGTCCGGAAAAAATTACAGATCCATGCACCATCTTGTGAATCACTGACACTATGGCACCATTTTAAAGTAAAAACAACAAAAAAAAGTCTTGAACTGGAAGAGTATAAATGAGGCCTGGCAGATCCATTTCTGTACAGCGGCAGCTCGTCTGTCACAGTTACTTGTCAGTAGCTTGTTTTACCCAAATATTTGACCCATGTCAGATTAACATTTGCTCCACATTACCAGCAGGATGGGGTTGCAGTTACTTTGTGCTGATTTTGGGTAAAATTAGATGTGAAAGAGCAAGGTTCTGTTTCTGATTTCCTGTCACTTTCAGTTTAGTTCATGCGCAGCGTGATTCCACTCTCAACTCTGCTTCATTTGCTTTCCGGGGAGGTTACAGCAATTAGGTGGGAGTTTTGACCATGAAAAACCATTAATTTTCTTTTCATGTTGCGATAACAAGATAATGAACTACGTATCTTGAGATTAGAGGAGTAATAACCATGTATGAGGCAAAGTATGCTGAGGTGATAGATATTTGGCTTAAATAAGATTCTATCACATGCCCTTTAAAGAGCCTTGTTTAATTTTCACATGAACAAAAGCATCCTGAATGTTATTTGTTCTATAATTTGTTATAATAGGGAAGTCAAAGTTTCCAAGTAAGTAATCGTAGATCTTTGTGTTTAAGACAAAAGCCCGGAACAGCAAGTATAGTTTTAGCTCCATGATGGAAAATGTGAGTTTCAAAGTAAAACCCGACTGTCTGATCTCATTTACCAACTGGCTCGGTTGTTTAGACTCAACCTAGGACCCATAACTGTGGTGTTACGCAGACGTCTAACGGTATGTGCCAGACTCCTGCTGCTTATTCATCCTCTGACAGGACTTTAAACCAGTCTTTGCCATGCTACGGTCTAAATGCAGCTGCACAAGGGTGTCAACTGTAATCAGCAACAACCAGACCTGCTGTCACTCTCATCCCAAACAAAAGGCGCAGGACAGTTTTACGACTCGTGTGGGTTCAAAAAGACCTTTAAATCGATCCAGGACAGTGTCAAAGATCTGAAAGATTTTTTTTTTGGACAAACAAGACCGTTCTGTGGCTGTCCGTCTAATCTCCTACCCGGAGTCCATGAAGTTATTTTTAGCATCATTCCCTTGTCGGTGACAGCCACGTCTGTTAGGGCAAGGAGACATTCAGTGAACTGTCCTGCATTATCTGTTAACGTGGACAGCGCGAGCCGACGCTTTCTTTTACAGAGACCGTTTCCTCAGCCAGATGCTTTTATCACCTTAAAACAGCACAGATTGTTTGATTCACAGCACAAGCAAATACGGTACAGAATGACTGGCCATTCTTATTTTGGGGGGGGTGGGAGGGATATTTGGAGAATATCTTTGAAGGTTTACACAAAACCCAGAGAAGAAACTGCACAACACAAAGGATTTGTTTTCTTTGTAGGCTCCTTTTGTGCTTTCGACATCAATAACAAAGGACATACACCTCAACAAGCCAGAGTTGGAGGCGATGCATGACTGTTTTACTGGAGGCATGTGATACAAATAATAAATCCCAGTTTCACTCTGTATTTAGTTTTCTAAATTGCAAAACTAAGAAGAAACTTTGTGGATATTTTTTTATGTTATTTAAATGAACATTGCAGGAATTTATGTTGTAATTCTTGTGTTTCTCTCTATGCATAGGTTTGTTGAAACTGTAGCCACCCTTATTTTTCTCTATAATTTGGACACCAGGTTTGTTGACATGTTCCTCTTGATTGGGCTTTTGGCTGGAATTATCCAGTCAAATGATCCATTATGAAATAACTGTGTCAAAAGCTTTAATTTGTGCCTTATTTGCATGCAGCCCATGAAATAAATATCTGCACATAAAAATACCCCTAATCCATGTAGTTAATATTTCAATCTGTTCATCAACAGATGGATTTAATATACCACATTGCTTATTTAAATTACTTAAAAAATATTCAAACTTCCCAGAAAAGAAAGTAAAGAATTTTCTGTACTGCAGAATTATAAGAAAAACGAGAAAATCCATCAAGCCTATTTTTTTTTTTTCACAAATGTTCATCTTTAGGTATGAAGTGGTTGTTTATTATATGCTTTTCTTCAAAAGGTAGAACATTTTGACTTCAGGCCCCACATTATCAGAACAGTCAGTCAGTCAATATGTCATTAAGCAGTACAGCTGGTCGTCATGTCAGTTCAGCCTCGGGTCAAAGTGGGTATTAACAATCTTATTTCTCATTCTGGTTTCATTACTCAGTCGCTCATGAAATGCCATTGATCCATTGGAGCACGGACTCCAGGCTGTGCGACACATGACTCCTGAAAACGATGGAGAGGATGAAGGTGGATCGACATCTGTGGACATGAATCTGGAGTGTAAATTTGACAGATGAATCAAACTTGTGGTGTGTTTTTTATGGGCTGTGTTTACTGTACGGCACATGAATCAAATGGGATCATGGGGTTAATTGAGTGTTAAGCCTCTGTGCTGTGCAGATCAAAGACTTTCAAGCCATATGATCACAATCAGCACCTTCTTCATCCAAGCTGCTGATAGATCCTCCCTGACAAGGTCACCAATGACACACCTCTCTCTTTGTTAGAGAGTGCTGTGAGTCCCTTTGTGTCATGGCGTGTTGGTACGTGCAAACCTATATTGACAGAGTGTCGAAAGAGATTGCAGCAACAACTCTGCACCCATTTGTTAAGCAAACAAATCTTTGAGTCATTGTTTACATCACAAAATTGATGGATTGTGTTCTACTTTGTAATATGTGAGGAGAACCAATTTACCATACTTTGTGACTTTACATATTGTCGTCAAGGTTATAGTTGCTTGCTGATTGACTTTAGCAGATAAAAAATAGGAGAAATGCTTCAATTAGGAGACTACAGCAAGCATAAAGTTTGACATAGGATAGAAAATGCTTTAAAAATCAGCTAAACAACTACTCAGTTAATCACTCATCTTCAATGCATGCTAAATACAGTCCATACTCACACTGGGGCTGACGCCTACTCTTACCAATGGATAGAAAAAGAACATTAAAAAAACTGCATAGTGGTGCAGTTTGTTGTACTGTTGTCTTGCTGCAAGAAGGTCCTGAGTAAGAATCTCGACCTCAGATCTTTCTGCACTGAGTTTGCATGTTCTCCTTTTGCATACATAAGCGTGTGTGTATATATATAAGAAATGTTCTCTCTTTTAATGTGTGTGCTCGCTTCAGATATAAATGTTCCCTTAGGAATCAGGATGCACCTACATATTGGTCTGTTTAGTGTATCGTTTCTTTCTCTTCATGGTTTCATTACTCACTCACATGCCGGGGCATGACAACCTTGTTTCTGTCGGACTGCCCCAGGGCAGCTGTGGCTAAAATGTAGCAGCTTGCCACGATCAGTGTGTGAACGTGTGTGTGAATGGGTAAATGACTGAATATAGTGTGAAGTGCTTTAGGGTCCTCTGGACCAGATAAAGCATCATACCAGCACAGGCCATTTACCATTTCTCCATTTATTGGACAGATATTATAATATGGAGAGCATTATTTTACCAGCTGTTTACCACACAAGGTTAGTGTAATAGAATCTCAAGTTTTTGCCAAACTTCAGATTGAAGCTAAATCAATAAAAGAGTGAACAGTTAGCACTAAGTGTTAATAACTGGACAAGCAAGGTACAATAAGTTATATGGCTCTTCAGCTCTTCCCTGAACACAGCAACATGAAATATGGTCACTGGAACCTTTTGTCAGATTATCTTTTTACACAATTAATATGCTTCTCATTATTTCATTAGTGAATTTGTCTCAAGTAGCTATTTAAAACCTGTTTTAGATGCAGTGTTGAACATTTGCTTCAGCTCTACGTTAGGAAAGAACAACACTGTCCCTTGCCTCTGTGGTGCCCCGGGCAAGATTGTATTTTATTTTCATCATCACTTTCTCAGCAGAGCAGATGACAGCTATTGCAAATGTGCTAACCTTTTCTCATTAGTTTGACAGATGCAACTCAAAACAGTTAACACACATTATTCAAGCAGTCCAAGCTCTATTGTTCTGATTACGGTAACCAAAGAGAAATGAGTAGATGTAAGAGCCATTTTCCTTTTTTTTTGAAAGGCTATTAAATTATATCTTTTTGATAAAATAAGAATGTTTTTGGATTGTTATACATATCTACATGTAGTTGTACGTATAGATGGAAAAGGCACCACAAATGTTGAAATGTTCTGCAATATTATTAGATTTTAGAAGTTCTTGGCACTTAGTTTATACTGAATACCTGGAAGTCTTCAGTACAAGCTACTTGTTAGAGAAAGGAAATAAATTGTAAGAGGACTTGAAAATTGCAATAATTATAAATAGCAAGAACTGACACTAAGACAATTTCTCTTTCTTGGAAAAAAAAAACTCTTTATTGTGCTGTTTGTTAAGGCTACATAATATCAGGAACACATTAAAGAACAATAACATTTTTGAATATTCTGCAAACTGATATTGTGAGTCAGCGGGCGATAGGTGGGGTAAACCCTGGACAGATCATGTGTTTGGACTATGGGAGATGCAAACTCTAGGCAGAAAGGAGTTGGGTTGGTGCAGCCCCAACCCAACTCCTACTATTTTATTTTGTTTCTCTCATTTTGCATGATGGTTTCAGCTCCCAGTCAGCAAATGGCTCATGACTACACAAGCATGTTTCCACTTGATGAATCCCACCTGTGTGCAGCTGTGTGTTTGTGTGAGCTGATCATTAGCATATTAAACTGCTTCAGGCAGCCTGTTCTGCTCCATTTGAGGACAGGTTCTTTTAACAAAACCTTGACAACAAAAAAAGACGCTTTCAGCCGCTCCTGTGCATAAATGTATCCAACCAAAAAGATAACATTTTGCTGCGTCATACTTGGTGATTGTAAAAACGGAAAAGAAAAGAGGGAAGGCAGGGAGGGAGAGAGAATATTACTGGAGCTATAGATTCTGTATCTACTAAATTATGACAGATGACTGACTTTAAACCAGGGGCTACTATCCTTCAGTTTTTGGATACGTCTTTTCTCCAACACACCTGAATCAAGTAGCTGGCTTTCCTCATTAACAGTCACACTCAGTTCTGCAGAGGCTTAGTAATGAGGCTCTCATATGATTCAGGTTGGAGAAGGGATGTTTTAAAAAGCTGCTGGGAAATAGCTCTGCTGGAACAATCTATAGTTAAAGCACTAGTAAATATTTAAGGGGCGGTGTTATGGGTTTTCCAGGGACATAGTGCCTGGATAGTTACTTGATTTTATAGCAAAATCAAGTAACTATATTACCTTCAGTTGTTAAGAAAAATGTTGTACATGAACTAAAGGGAGTTTGACATTTTGAAATTGGGCCACTATCGCTTTAAGAAGCTTACTTTCCATCCCTCTCTCCGACTTCATTACGTCGTCACAACAGTGCTTCTTATTACGGATTTAAAACTGCTTTTAGGAGCACTGGACTGAGAAATAGCTTGTATGATGGGTTCAGTGGACTCACAAGTATTGGCTAATTGCTGCTGCTAGTCTGGAGGAGCTGAGTCTGGGGAAGCTGAGTTTTCAACTGAACACTGTTTCCATGTTAAATTGGACAAACAGCAATAGATTGATGTTCTTTTCCAAGCGTTTTATGTAAACCTTTCATTTAGATGATTTTCACAAACTTCTGTTGTTTTTCTTCATCAACTTTAATTTTAGCAAATGCTTTTTGAGCCAAACAGTCAGTTTGCATTTAGTTTTGTGGATTTTCTAACTCCTTTATGCGCACTACAGGGGTGCTAGCTCTGTAACCTTGTTTTTTATGCTAATGTTTGTTTTCTACGCCTAGCAGATGGATAATGCAGATTGTTCATTCTCATTTTCCTCACACAAGCATAATCTTCCTATGTACTGCAGTCTGTCTCATTGATGGGCTCCAATCCATGCGGTTTTTGGCTGAGCAGAGGCAACATCTTGTCATATAATCTTTTCCATATGCAACTGTTTGTCCAACAAAAGCAACATGTCTCAGTAAAGTGCAATGAAAGAGCTTTGAACAAAATAAATGAGCTGGTAGGTTTTTGTTTTAGCAATGTAGAAAACTGGCTAATGCCAACAGAATAATCATCTGCTGCCTCACTAGGTGACAAAGGGGCAAAAACTGTTTTCTGTCTCTGAGAAAAGCTGTACATAATACTGAATATTCAGGTCACAGCAACACTGTTGACAAATATGAAATGCCTAGTTGGGGAAATTTAATGAGATACAGTGATGACTGATACATTTTCAAGTTCCTAAATTTGTCCACTTGGGTAAAGAGAGACGTTCCACTAATGGTTTGTTAAGTACATTTAAAAAAAGGCTAAAACATGTATCCTGTAAGTAATACTTACTGTATATAGGGCTTCCTAGGTAATAAATGTGACTGTTGACATACATACTTAATGTGCAAAGTCATCTCAGCTACAGGCACTTGCAAAAGTATTTATACCTCACAAACCTTTTCTCCGTTTACTTTAAAAAGCAAATTTCATAAGATAATATTGGGACTTTATGAAAGAGAATCAGTGTTGCAAGTTACTGTTCAGTAGAATTAAAATAGTTAATAAAAAGTGTTTTGTTTAAAAAAAAAAGACTTAAGTGTGACATACTTACTTACTGTCCCTGTGAGCAAATACTTTGGTCAAAGCTTTTTATATCAATTACAGCTGCAAGTCACTCACCCTCAAGTCTTTTTACAGTTTCTCAATATGATTGAATTTGATTTTTGCCATTCTAGCAAATGGTTATGTTTAAGTTAAACCATTCTATTGCAGCTCCGGCTAAGATTCATGTTTTGCATTACAGAACCACACAATATATTGGATTGCTCATAAATGTTTGCAGTATGGTAATCCCAAATAGCTGCTTTATTGTATTTCAAGTGCAGTGCATGCATATATTGTATGCCAGTAATATATTTTGCCCATTTCATGGTGTTTTTACTAGTTTATCTCTGGTGTCATCTGACCAGACAATATACAGTATTTCACAGCGTTTACCGTATTACCTGCATGGCTTGTAGCAAATTGCAAATAGGATTCATATGTCTCTTTTTCAACAATAGTTTTGGTTCTACCCTTGTTCCATGAAAGCCATGTCTGTTTAGTATATGACTAATAATTGTCCTTTCAGAGATGCTCCGTCAC
Organism: Poecilia reticulata; assembly: GCF_904066995.2. Lineage (NCBI taxonomy): Eukaryota > Metazoa > Chordata > Actinopteri > Cyprinodontiformes > Poeciliidae > Poecilia > Poecilia reticulata. Next base: position 13,957,857 of record NC_088839.1, on the reverse strand, counting down.
AGTTACAATGGGTGCATCCAAAATAAGTCCTGCTCATACTGTGCAAAAATTAGAATTTTTATTTCTTTTTCTTGAAAAGCCAATGAGAATAACAAAGTTATTTTTGGCCAAGACATTTAATGTTTCACAGGGATTTGATAGCAGAACTCACGAGAAGTCCCTCCACTACTGCTACATTTTTCAGTAAAGTAATCAGGCCCACTATCCATTTCCAGATGATTGGATTTGAAATAAAAAGTGTCAAATGACATATGGGTGAGGTACTATTTGTATTCGTGACAAAAAAAAAATCTTTATGCTATAAATTTTCTTCCACTTTATAGTTATGGTTTATTTTGTTTGTCTATCAGATAAAACACAGAACAAAGTGATACTTGAGGTTTTAATGGGACAGCTTTTGTGACATTAAAATGTATCGTTATCCTTTATCGCAAAACCTTCTATTAAAGTTGTAATGATGTGTCCTTATAGTTGAACTGGTTTTAACCTAACGATCCTTCATTATTGAGATTCAGTCATCCTGATCTCGGTGGTCAAGTTGTAGCCCTTTAGCTATGAACTGAAGGAAAGAGACATCTTTATGTGCCAGTTTCTCCCCTGCAGCACTCAGTGCTTGATCAAACTTCACTTTAACGTTTTTTAACAAGCGCTAGTCTTTTCTCTCAGGACTCCAGGGCTCTATGGGACTCTCTTTTGTGATTCTGCACAGTCTATGCTAGATCTAGATTTGTAGTCTGAGTGTGAAAGCCTGCAGTTATAGTGCACTGACTACTGATGGTGAACGCAACATAATTCAGGTTATGTAGAGCTAGCTCCTGATGCAGGCTAGCTCTTTAAACCAGTTTATCAAATGTCTTTGCTACATAATGGCAGTATAATATGTTCAGAGACTTTTATAGCTAGCTGGATTGAAGAACGTTCTCTCTGACATGATTTTGTTTTAGTGAAGCGGAGCATGCATTAAAAAAAAAATAATAATCAAAGAAGTCATTCCAGCAAAATGTGATTTCACTTTGTGATCACATTTTTCTTTGAGCTAAAAGTCTGTTTGAAACTTTTCTGTATACGGCTCCATTTTCTCTTGCTAAATTACCGCTGATAAAACTATATGTTTTGGTGTAAAATTCTGTCTTTACGCTGTCCCAGTTAGCAAAGTTTATCACTTAACCCTGGAAATGTAGAGGACATTAGAGGTAATCTGTTCAAACCAGCAATCACTTCTTCAACATTAAATAAAGATTTCAAACTCTATGTAAAATAGATACCGTCATTATTTTTAGGAGGTTTTCAAAATTTGCCATTGTCCAATTTATATATAAAAAGCAGGAGAGACTGTTGACGCCATAGGAAAGTCTCTGTGTGGTCTCATGGGAGTCTTTTATATTGATGCTTCGGATAGTGGTCACATTAAAATCGATTTTCCATTTTTGTTCAGAGTACAATTTTAGAATACTGGAATTTTCCAGTGTTACATGGGACACATACCAGTGTTACACCAATGGAAGTTTTCTGCAATAATATTTATTTCAACATCTTATGCTTGCTTAACCCTAATATACGAGGGCACACATTACAATAAACACCGACGCCAAGGCCCTCTGACTAAGCTGCTGTTTGTGAAGAATGAGAATGAGCTGGTATCATTGCTAAAAGGCTAAGTGTGACTCACAAGAGATGAGACCTACTGCACAGGCAGAAAAAATCTCCAAAAGCTTATTTTTTTTGTAATTCTCTTAAACTGTGAGTGAATAATATCTGCAAAATATCTGCCCTAATGAACTCAATATATTAATGCTTCTTAAATAAAGTAAAATTAATGTTACCATTCCATGTAAATTATAATCCAACATTAAATGTCCACATAAAAAAAGTATAAGACCTCAGTGGAAAATGTGTAGAGAAGGATACCAAGATATCACACCAAATGGGATAATTGCAGACACTAAATGGACCTTCAATAATAACTGTATTAACTCCAGTAATGGCTGAGCTGATATCAGAAAGTACGACTTTGTAACCCTTATTAATGACTGACACTAATGTCTGCAGACGTGACGGTTTATCAGAAACCAAGAAGGACCCATCAGGACAGATAATTACAGAGAGCGAGGAAAAAAACTCGTATATTTCTAATTATCTGTGTATAAGAACAGCAGAATACCATTAATGCTGACTTAAGTTAAATCAGCCTGGTCTCATTTGTCAGCAGCACATCTGCATGCAAGTGATTGTATTGTTAGCGTTGTAATCCAAAGGTTAGCCAGGAGTGAAGGACTAAGAGGGTATTACCATCTGTTAAGCCCTCTGCTGACATCTAATGCAACAGTAACTATCTTCTTCATGTGTAATTACCCCCTTTCCCCACCCTCACACACACACACTCTGCGAGACAGAATAGCCTTCCCAAAGTTTCCTCAGGCATTGCCTCATCAATTTCCTAAACCTGAATTAGAAGCAGAATGTGGAATTAGATTAACACATCCAAGCACAGGGATTTAGGTTTAAAGTTAGACTTCAGGTCATCGTTTCCCCTGAAGGATCAGGTCTGGATTTCCGTAAGCTACAATAAGATACAATTTGTGATGAATCACAGAGGACAAACTGTGAAGGAATTTTAAACACTTGTTAAATAGTTTTTTCTTTGTTACAACTTTGATCTCTTGCTTTGTGTTGTGTTATCATATTTCGCATTTCTGATGAAAAAGGGTTAGTTTGGTTCCATATGTGAGTTATAATTGTTCAAAAACCATCATCTGGGAGAGGTTAGGCATAAATGATGGAAAATTAATGGAGCAGAATGAACAGTGGAGCCGGATTACAAAACAATGTGAACAAGACCTTGTAAAGATGTAATAATACTTTCAGCAGAGCCCTGCAAAGAACTGAGCCAAAATATTTAATACCTCAAATTCTAAACTGTAGCTTTTTTTTTTTTATCTAACCATGTTTTTTGAAAATGTGTTATATGCGAGTATAAATACGATGAAATGAGGCTCATATTGTGGAACGTCCTATCCTGCATAGTGTGCGTCTGTTGGAAGGCTGAAAGGGATAGACCAGTGGTCCCAAAACTACGGCCCGCGGGCCGGATCCGGCCCGCCTCCACATTTTTCCGGCCCCCTGAACAATACCAGAGAGCATTCAGATTTTTTTTCATATACCGTATTTTCCGGACTATAAGCCGCTTTTATGTGGATTTTTCTTCAACCACCAGGGGGCTCTTTAGCAGGAAGTCAATCATTGGAAGTCAAAATTGGAAATAAAAGAAGAAAGCCCCCATTAAAACGGAATTAGGTTTTAATAGGGAATTGAAATTTGAGAATGTTGTTGATCAGTTAAATAGCATTGAGGGGAAAAATAAGATTTTTTTGTTTTTTAAATAATACTGGGATCATTATGAGAATTTGAGGTATAGATATTAGGATCCAGTAGATGGCAGTAGTGCAACTATAATGGATGCAAGCTGCTGTTGAAATCTAAAGAAGAAGAAGAAGAACAAGGTGCCCATTTTCATTTGGCACATGCTAGTAGCAGACATGAAGGATCAGCACTTTCACTGTTACAGTTACCGTTCGGAAACTATCGTAATTAGCTCAGTTAAATCTAATCTTGGCAACTTTTTCTTTTTCAACCATAATAAATGTGATATTCAATTGACCTGTTATGACTCATATTTTGGGTGTCCGCCCCCCTCTGCTGCTGCTGCATCGTTGTGGAAAACCTGGAGCAGCAGAGATATCTGTGGCTCATAGTTCGGAAAATACAGACTATAATCCTTCCTGGATATTTCTGTAAAGAACCCAGAAAGGGTTATTTGGTTATTATTTATTTCATAATTAGTGTTATTATTTATTTCCTGACTTTTGTTCTGTGAAGAACCCAGAGAGGGTTATTTGATTGTGCTTTGTGGAAAACAATACATTTTTACATGTAGGCACTCCTGCAAACGTCACACTTTTTCTGTTACAAACTGACTCCGGCCCCCAGCAGAGAAGGAAAAAGTTATGTGGCCCTCACAGGAAAAAGTTTGGGGACCCCTGGGTTAGACCATCAACACAAACTTAACAATTCATAACAAAGAAGATATCGCATACATCTCCAACAGGACGCAATCTGAATCAGATTTTGTACAATCATAACTGGGACATTGTGCTGGCAAATCCTCTCACTTCCTAGTGTGGATAAAAGAGCTGAATTTCACTGAGATGCAATGCTGGAAAATATCAAGGTACCACATTTGTTGATTTGGATGGGGGGGGGGGGGAAACCACTAGCGATCAGTCAGGAAAACCATAAGATACTACCCACATATGGCATAGAAAGAATAATGATAATTCAGACGAAAGTAAATCACAAAGAACTCATGTCTTTGCAAGATCTACTCTCTACTCTAATCCCTCTTCATATGCATTTAAACAACCAGCATCTTTGTAATTAATTTCAGACAATCACAGCTTCACAGCTGAAGACATGAGCACATATTTATATAGCTAGAATATATATTTTGATCAGAAGAAATCAAAACAATACTTTAAAATGTTGTGATTTATTTAATCTTTCTTTTTTTTATGCTTCTCCCTGGCTCCAAATAGATTTTGTCACACATAGATAGGACAACATTAGCAGACACAAATACTTTTATAATGACCCAGAAGCTAATCTTCATCTTAAGCATCACAATATGATTAACAAAACACATAATACATGACAAGGGATGTTTCAGATGTTTTCACACATATCCAAACTGCATGGGAGCTTTCTCTGATGGCCGTCTATATGCACTCTAGCACTAACACTCTTTTGGCTGAAAGTATGTGAAAATGTTTTGTATTTTTATGTACAATAAGATGATGTGAATCTCATATCAGCGTCTCTAGAGCCCCTGTCTAACCTTTACTCTACCTGCCTGTTGACACCAAAAATATTGTTCACTTCCCCTCTGGGCTACTTCCCAATGCCCAATGTGGGTTTCTCTAAAGCATCCATGGGACTTTTTGAGGAAAGGGCAGGTGGGACCCTAATTATGATCTCCACTGTGGTGATGTAACGGAGATGGGATTATGCTGGGGTCAGTTTGGGAGCTGACCTCCAGTTGGTAAATTTATGCCGGTGTCTTGGCCTCCATTCTCTCTGCAAATGCACCAATGCAAATGCAGCACCACACCACAGCAGGGTCTCACGGTGTGTGTTTCTGAACTTTGCTGCCATTACCCACCCAGTATGCCTTTTTCTCACAGGAAATGTAAAGCCCCATCCAACACCTTAACTTAAATACATTAAAGACAAGATTTTGGACTGGGGTTGGGGGAGACTGTCAGAAGGCAGTGGTATTACCCCCCAATGTTAAGAGTAAAAAAGATCTCTAAAATACACAAACTATTTGAAGTGAAATATTACTAAGGAAGAAGTGATCAGTTAGGAGATCAGCTGGATCAGTCTTGTCAAGAAAGCAAGTAAATGCTTGTACAAATCCATTAAAAACTCACAATTCGAAGCACTTGTAGTCTTGCTACATGAGTGTTGAAGCAAATTCATACTCTGCAGTCTGCTCAACAGAATCTGTGAGGTAAACAATCAGTGTGTCTGCCCACTAGTTTCTGCCAGGACTAACTGCAGAGTTCGCATGCAACCCAGACATTTTGATGACTAGCTTGGCTCTTCACATTTGTAGCGACAATAAAACTACCGGTCAAGGGTTGGCAACAATGTGGGAGATATAGAAAATCATAGATCAGCTCACGAGCAGAGTAAAAAAAAAACTATGCAATAACAACTGTTTTTAAGAAGTAGTCTTGGAAGACTTGCAGTTTTTTTTATTTAAAAAAAACTTTTTTTTTTTACTTTGATCATAATTTTCTATGAGGAACCAAAAGGCCAAAAAATGAACTCGTACACAAAATATAAGTTAAATTATTCTTACTAGCCAGTTCTATTATTATGTTGACAACTGGAAAAAAACAGCACGATCCCCAATGAGGCAGTGAATAAAAATTTAACAAAAACGAGTATGTGTATGTTGACTTGCATTTTATAGACATAAAATTATGTGTTATTTCAGTATGTCTTGGAATAACAAGACATACTGAATGAATACAATTTCTGTATTCATTCTCATTGGTCTTCTATGTCAGGTCAACTATGGTATTGCATTTTTTCTTTTTCCATATGGAACAAGAAGATGACAGTGTAAGATACATAAAGGAGACAGCTTGGGAAAATTATTCTTAGAAAAAAGAAGTTGTGGTTATTAAGTATTTTCTGAATGCAAATGTCTCTACTTTCTTCTTCTTCTATTGCAAGTTTTTCTCTCCCACGTTTTGCTTCCTCAAGTTTAAATGACTCTCTCCATTTCTTCAAATGTTGCCTGATCTTCATTTGATCCCTTTCTGCTTTTTTTATTCTTGAGGCAGTCGGAGCAAAACAGTTAGTATGCTCCACGAAGAAATCAGTGCACCCGGAAATTGAGCCTCAATACTTCATCCTCTTTATTTTTCTCATATTTCTTCCTCTCTCAAATCTAAAAGCCAGACTGTGTTTTAGTTGTACTTGATATCTTAATTCATGGCCTTTCATACTCATTGACTCTGCTCAATTCAACCCAATTTTACTCAAAAACACCAGTTCATAAGACAAGTAATCTCAAAGTAAACAGACCCAGTCTTCATCATTGTTGTACAGCTCATTTACTGTTGAGTCCTGTACAGTCATATTTTAATACAACACTGTCAGTTAGGGGCAAATATTAAAAGTTAATTAAAGGTTGCTAGTCTAAAGAAGATCTTCACTTTGATATAATCTCTCATCCTGTCATCCTCATGGGGTGACGGTTCAGAGCAAAAACTCCACTTCCTCAAAAGGTAGCCTCCAGAAGAGCTATCTAAATTTATATTTCAAATCACGTTTAAAAAGTGCTTATTGTACCTTAAGCCTTCTGCTCTATTAAAATAATTTTATAATTTTATTGTCCCCTTTAATTGATTTTGTGTGTTTTACACGGTGTCCTTCAGTGTCAAGAAAGGTGCCTATAAATTAAATGTATTGTTTAAAAAAAACAAACAAACTATATATATGGTAAATATCATTATAAACGCATATATTTCAAGTAAATTAGCTTGCAATTTAACATCCCATATCAGGTATAGACATTGGATGCTTTTACTTCACATTAGTTTTATTTATTTACTCACTCTGAAACATTTTGTTTAGATTTAGTAAGTTTATATTACTATTTAATATGCTTAGAAACTTTTGCATACCAATGTGAGTAATATATTCTTTGTGTATGCTTTCTCCCTTGTCTCCTTTGTGCTCACAGATTAGACTGACTCATGCACTCAATCATACATTTGTGATAGACTATTGCCAGTAGATCGGTTAGGAAAAGAAAAAAAAACTATCCTATAATGTCTTTGCTGCTGGTCTCCGTCTTTTGCTCCCACACACCCCTCCCTCTCTCCCATCCTCTCTCACCCTGCCACAGCATTTCAGAGCTGCCAGAGGCGTTAACAGAGAGCGAATAGACTCTGATTTCACACACAGCACAGGGAGGAGTCGGCGTCAATGTGTAAATGCACACACGCACTCTGATGCCCATGCACAGGGAGACAACAGGAGGCAGGCAGAGACTTCAGTTGCAGAATGTCCACTCGCTGCAGTCAGACATGTAGGAGGAGTAGCTGCTCTGCTCGCCATTCCAGCTCTGTTTCAGTCCTGTAAGCACCTCCCATCCCCCCCAGTGTTCACTCCCTGGTCTGCGGTTGCTAAGGGGCTGGCTGGAATGACCCGGGTAAGTAGGAGACACAAGGAGATACACTAGATGGGGCTGCCGGCTGGGAGGACTCTCTGATCCCTGATCCCTCCTCTTCTCCATGCTGACACACAGACAGAAGAGCTCTGATCTACAATACAGATGCATGCCCATATAGGAGGGCACCGCTGTGCAGACCAAGGGTCTTCAACAGGCACAGCTTGAGAGGAGGACCTCCACAGAGACACACAGGTAAGAAGCAGCACAGCTGGATCTGCTCTGTTGGATTTCCATCAGTACTGACTTGTGCAGATGTGCAGGAATTGGCAGTGTATGCGTGAGTGTGTGTGTGTGTCATTTAATTATCGTCTTTGATCCAGGTCTGCGCTTAAAAAGTGATTGATCTGTTTGGTTCTTGCTTGTGTTTGTGTGCTGCGCTGCATGACCATTGATTGATAAGAAGATGGGTTTGTGGATGAGCACTGTGGAAGCATGACAATGGGTAATGTCTCCTGGACGAGATGCTCTGATATCCATCAGATGTCTACATGATGTCAGTGGGAAATAAGAGGCAGCATTAAAGGGACCAGGAAAGGAAGAAGGGAAAGACTGAAAAGTGCCACATCCTGTTTTAGTGATTGGTCTCGTATTTATTTGAAACTCCTCGGTTGGCGATATCTTCCAAACACTTGGGGCTGTGTTTCTCTGCGTTTCAAGGTAGCTACAAGTGCTTATAGTGAAGAAATGTTTGGGGGAAAAGCTCTGTGGGACTTTACAGACAGTGCTTACTGAAGCTGAAGAACAGGAAGAGCTCCTGGGTGTGCATACATCAAGCCATGAGAAAGCTGGAAGTTGGGAAGGAAGCCTGAATGTAGACTGAAATTAAGAACAGAAAACCTATGCTAGGAAATAGAGGTTCAAACAGAGGATTCAAATGATTATCTGCCATGTTACTAAAAATAGAAGGTCTACGAAGACCTTTAAGAGGCTGAAAACAGGAAGAGAAAAGGTCTCCAAGCAGCATATGTTTATCTCTAATACTGTTCACATGACTCTTAAATGGTTTTGGGGGGGAGGGGGGTTCACTTTCTCTGTGAAAGTCAATGGCCACGGCAGCAGCAGCTCCATTCAGAGATTGGCTCTGAACGAATGTGTTTATGCAGAGGTGCCCGTGCTTCAGAGAGATGAGCTGTCCAGTGCTGTTGCACGGTGCATACATCACTAAACACAGAGCTATAGGCCCAGGAGGAATCAACAGAAAGAAAGAAATTACTTAGATGACTATGGTTTTGTGATCTCATCACACGAATGTGGTTGGTTTGAAGACACTGGACAGGGGAGAGAATAGTAACAATAAACACCTTCACTTCTCAAAACAAAACAAATCAAAAGAGAAGTGAAGACGGACCAAAAAATATCAACCTGTTTTATTATGATTAGTTGCTGATATACAAGTTGAATTTAAATACTGGAGCATCTTTCGATGATTTGCATCAGCTCGACTCGTCTGTTGTTTGACAGAGTGAATGTCTGAGGAAAAATTTGCTTTTTTCAGAGATGCTTGGTTATACATTATACTTACACATGAACTCCACCACTATCAAGGAGGGATGAAATTACCAGACAAGATTTGTACTTAATTTATGCATTAGTATCCTGAATTAAATTCAGTCTAAAGATCCAAAATAATTTCTGCAATCTTTTTGCATGTCTCACTCTGTGGGGCAGCCCCTGTTTACTGTCAACTTCTGCTTAGTCATTACAAAGAGCAGAACAGCCCCAAGGTTGCCGGGTATGGAGCAAATTAACACCATTTGCAAAACCGCCTTTGTCCAAGTCCACACACCTGCCAGCTTCTCATAACATGGCTCATTGAGGCGTCCGGAGTAACATGACTGCCACCGATAAATACCAAGCCAGGGCATGCTTTCAAAATCCAATCAACATCAAAGTGACAAGGTCTGATGCACATGCAAGGAGAACCAGTTGGCACAGGCCAGTAGCTCTGTAGATCTGCATAAAAGCAAAGTAAAAAGGAGAAACGGCACAAAATAAAACCTAGAGATTACACCAATTACAGGAAAAAGCATTTAAATGAGGGGAAAAACAGACAAGTTTTTTATGCTCCAATAAATATGTTGCTAGTAGATGGCTCGTGGATGGCTTTGTTACAAATAACTTGAGTACTTCCTCCCCAGAGACGAGCGTGAACAGACACAATCAACCATTATGGGTCTTCCTGGCTAGAGATTATCTTAGATCTAAATAGTGAAATTAATCTTCAGTAATGTTGAATGAAATGAGTTTTGTCTTGGAATTACAGATGTGGAGTTCAAGGATAAGCCTTGCAGTATTTTATGCATTAATTACCATCATTAAATCTGATGAAAACACCAACTTCTCCAGAAAACTACTAGATATTCAGTCTGGTATTAGTCTGATGCAGCCTGTGTTTCTATTTTACCTAATTGATGCATTTGGGTGATTTGTTGACTCTAATTATATACATATCAAAGGAAGTGAAAATGTCTGCATGAAAAATGACATCTGCCAGATGTGCTACAGAAGATCAGGTAGGATAAATGGCATGTCTTTATCTCAGATTAATTGGGATAATTTGTTTATGTGATCTAATTAGAGAGAAAATATATGGTGACTTGCAAAAGCTATCCATACCTGAGTGTATGGCTGTTTCTAAATGATTTTATATGAGAAACAAGGTGTCTCTTTAGCCACCGTGGCTCCTCAATGTGTTGGCCAAAAGTGTTAAAGACCTGAGAAATATGTTTAAATATAAACGTTTAGTTCTTTTATTTTGTCATTAGGCTGCAAACTGAACATCTTCCATAAATACGTAACGTTTCATTCAAAAAAGTGTTTTATTATGTGCAAAATTTGGAAATGTTACTTTGTTCTTTTTTTTTTTAGTTCATTAACTTTAGTAAAAACTCAAAATAATTGTTGTAGTAGGTGTTCATACAACTAAAAACGTGTCATGCAGGCTGTATGGCTCCAGACAAAATTTATTTACCATGTATAACAGCAAAATGGCTTTCGTTGTAAATGTTGCGGTAGACCAATGCAAAACGGCTCATAGTTAAGAAGTAGAATGAAAATCATACATGGTATGAAAATGTATTTTAAATGAAAAGCTGAAACTTGTTGATTTCTATTCATGTTTCTTCAGCATTATGTCCTAAATAAAATCTAGTGACACGACTGCTGTCTGTGTACAATACCTCAGAAGTTTGCATGAGAACATAGACAACAAATAGCATCATGAAGACCAAGGAATGCATCACACAAGTCAGGGACATCATTGTAGAACAGTTTGACAAAGTGATATTCCAAGTTTTGAACATCTCACACAGCGCTGCTCAGTATGAAGAGAGCGTGGAACAACTGCAAACATTTCAAGACAGCCAGTCCATCCAAACCGACGGCGGGGCAAGGAGAGACGTAAATAGAGAAGCAGCCAAAGAACAAATTATAACTCTTGAGCTCCTCTTGAGATCCACTAGTCAACAGGTTTTGAAAAATTTTCAACTGAGCAACTATTAGTGGTGCACTCCAAAAATCTAGCCCTAATGTAAGAGAAGCAGGAAGGAAAACCAAAATACATAGACAGGGCAAAAAAGGAAGAAAATCTCTTAGATGCTGCAAAAGACTTTAAACTGGGATGTAGGTTCACTTTCCTGGAAGATAATGACCCTAAGCATACAGCCAAAAATATGTTTACATTAATATTTGAGAATGGGACAATCAGAGGCCAGGCCTAAATCCAGTAAAAAATTTCTCACAGTACTTAACATAGATTTTCAGGCTTAAATCAAATCTGACCCAGCTTGAGCTATTTTTCAAATACAAATTTACAAAGAGTCTCTAGATGGGCAAAGCTGTAGAGAACCAATAAAAGACTTGCAGCTGGAAGTTACAGTAGAGGTGGTTGTATGCCAAACATTTCAAATTTTTATTTGCAAAAGATTTTTTTAAAGCCATTTGTTACTTTGTTTTATTTATATCATTTTAGGGATCTTGAAAAGTTACAGTTTTACTTCTTGTCTTGAGCTAAGATCAAATAATAAATAAACTAATTTCCTATATCTAAAAAGATAGATATTTAATTTCATGCATTAATCTGTTTAACACTGTATGCAAAGGCTATATTGTCTACTGGTTCTGCAGAAACATATATGATTATTAGGATTTTGTTTTGTTTGACCAAATTAGATTTTATATTCAGTTGTGCCGGTTACTGTCACTAAAGCCAGAGTATTCCTAAAATGAAACCTTTTATATTTTTCACTCTATTTACCAACACACATCTCAAAGCGGTCATTTCCAAAATTAAAGGACATCATGTACTACGATGATCTTTTAATGGTGATGCTTTTAACCTGATAATGGGTCGAGGCATTTCTATGTGGCGTTCCTCTAAATGCTGACGTGGCTCAATATGTTTCACACAGTCCAACAACATGTATGAGACGAAACTGGTGACTAACCTGGCAGTATGTGTGAGTGACAGCATGACAGGTTCAGTGTCAGTCTGTGTTTAACTGATGGACAGATACTGCAGTAAAGGAAAACAAAGGTAGAATCTGATGCCATTACAAGTTAAAATATTGTGCTAGGTTAAGACTATTAAGGACAACGATGATGGACTAAATAGGAACCAACATTCCTGTAACTGGCTAACGTGTCAGAATGAGCGTAAAATAAACGAACTACTTGGCAGCAAAAAGGTTTAGGGAAAAAAAAGATTTTGTAAAAGAGTTCATTGTGGGATCAGCCACAGACTTTCTGGACATACTGAAACATTCTGCCTTATAAACGTTAAACTTCAGTGCCAAACTGTACATGCCACAGTTATGCATAACTGCATGAGCTACTCGCATGTGGCAGCAATCGCAACAATACTTAATCGTGTGCTGCAATATGCAGACACTCTGTCTCTACTAATGAAGATTTCCTCATGTCTGCTATGAATGCTTAAAGAAGCTGCAGTTGATTATAGATCTGATTGAGTTTATATTTATTTGCTCATTGACCATTTTAGTTTTATCCTCAGACTGCCTTTAAATCATCAGAGTTACTGTTGCTTGCTGGGAAGCATTTTAGTTTTACGCTTGTACAGTTGTAGGTTTAATTCCAGTTTCTTAATGGCACAGGTTGATGTGTTACTAGGCAAAACACTTCACTCCAATTTGCATGCCAATCTGTGTATTGGAATAAGAAGGTGTGCACATTTTTAAATGAAACTGGGTGCATGAGTCAGTTTGTGTGGCCAGGGTTACTGTTAAAATGCTGTAGAAATGAAACCTATTTGCAAAATCTAGAAAGAAAATAAGTTTAATGTTTGGTTGTGATTTATATCAGTATTTTCTTTAGCAGCAGCATCAGTTCTCGACAAACCGCAAAGAGAGCCATGTGTTTATCCTTTACAAATATTGTCTGTTACAATAATACAATTTAATATTGCTTAAGACAATTTGTTGTCTTAATCAACAAATTGATTTTGCAGGCTTAGAAACTGTTTAAATGATATGGGATCATATGGGATCGATAAGAACTGATTAGATATTGGCTTCTTTACTAAGATATGTCAGACAAGAGTAATTCAACCACAAACAAAGTCAGAGCTAAAAGGCCAGGGGTCGGGATAACATAAAGAAATGGGATTGATTAAATGACATCATAAAGGGAATGTATTTTACATACAGGACAATGCTAGAACTCATGCTACAGCAAGATCTGTGCTATGATGAGGATCAATAGATTGATAGATAATTCCTCCCAATCATCTGTGATAATGTAAAAAAAAAAAAATATATATATATATATATATATATATATATATATATATCACGTTCACTCTTGGTTGTGGTCACCCCTGACAACCATCGTTTTCTGCTGCTGTTTCTGAGGGGGAATCTTGCAAGCTGGAGATCAGACCTGAGACGGGCAAAAACGATAGCAATAAACTGAAGGTGTTACTAGAGTGATAAATATTTAAGTAACTACAATTATATTAATTGGTCTTCCGTGCCAGCAGATTTATGCTCCATGGCAGAGCAATGCCATGTGGAGTTTTTGCTTAACTTGGCCAAAATCCCAAACAGTCAACTGGGGGGGGAGGAAGAAAAATAAGAACACAAATTTGAAGTGAATCCAAACGATAAATTTGCCATTTGAAAACCAGATTGTACGAGCTGTGGGTGTGTGTTTTGGTCAGCTGTCGGCCACATTTAGCAAAACAGTCCGTCTTTTTTACAAAAGTGTAACCACACTTTAATTTAGCTGCAAACAGTCTCTGGCTAATAGACAACTTCACACCATGTCGACAGCCATTCCGGCTATCCAACCAGAAACATTTCTACCTCAACAACATGCAGGGCACAGGTACATTAGATACTAATGAGACGTAGTATGGTGCTGGAGAATCATTTGGAAAATCACTCGACGGTGTGAAGCCTCATCAAAAACTACCAGAAAACTGACTTCCCTTTGAAGGTTTGCGGACTCATTAATTCCGTTTTGATACCCAAAACTTTGTCATTTAACATTCAACATCATCTGTTGAGTTGGAAAAATATTTGCAAACCTGTTTGGTCTTTAGAGGTATTTCACCTCCTCCACTTGTTACATCGTTGTCTGTAAGAACCACCAGAGCTCCAGAACTCAATTTTAATGAAAGCTTCGAATGGAATAAAATACCAAAAAGTGTAATAACATACGAGCATTTTAAATAACTTTCTACAAACTTAAAAGTATGGCACCTAGATAATCAAAGTGCAGGTACTGATCATGTGATTATTATTTTTATTCTGTTTTTTTTAATGTATCGTTTTTAACTCAATAAGCTTTTGTGCTATAAGGTTATTTATTCTTTTTAAATTTGTAGCTTGACTTTTTAGATAAAAAATGCTTTTTACTTATCATCATCATTCTCTTTTCTTTTGGAAGAAGCTTGTTCATTTGTTTGCATTGCGCTGTAATACATTACATTTATATTGGTTGCACGTTGAGGGACTACAGATGAAAACTAGTCATTATGACCGACTCTGGCACATTATGCGATGTGCAGTGTCCCTTCTGAAATAAATGAGCAACAGTAGGAATCTATAGCTTCTCTGCATGCATCATAAATACTAAATCTGCCTCAAGATGTTTATGTTTCAGCACAGCCATATGTCTCTCTCAAGCTCCCATAAATATTTCTTATACTTACCTTCACTTTTATGTCAACCGAGTCCTTCTTCTATGACTTGGGTTTGGGTTTATGCATGTGCTGAGAAGAGCAGCTGTCAGCCAGTTTGAGTTGCGCCACTCCTTATGTTGTAATGTAAAAAAAAAAAACACAGTAACATTATGATGGCTCTGAGTATCTGTATGTTGAATATAAAGTCTTGACAATTGTCAAACATTGATCCGGATTTGGATACAGACCCAATTCACACCTTATTTCCGGGCTGGAACTCAGCTATTTGGAAGAAACCTGAATACATATATAGCAAACCTATAACATTGATCAATTATAGACACAACATTTAATGCAAAGGGCTCACAGTTACATTAAATAAATTATAATTTGTTCCGATGATGCTCAAATTAAAAGCATCTTTTGAAAAAGCAGAAATTCAACATGCTTTTCATTGAGCTCACATTTCTGTATAGTTTTTTTTAATTGGTCTAACATAATATTGTAATCAAATATAAGTTTTCAGTAGCTCCACGTGGAAAATCATCATTAATACAAAACAAAGGCTTGAGATCAGTCTGTGTGTAATTAATCTATATAATGACTTGAATATAGTTAATGAAACATATACATTTTTCAGTATTATTCTAATTTATTGAATATGACTGTAGTTTGGCCCCCACATGCTTAATTGGAGCAGCAAAGAAAAGAAATACAAGCCAAATTATTAGGACAGCTACAAACGTCTTTTTACAGTAGCTGTCCCAAGTTAGGCAGTCCTTTAGAAATTTTAGTAAAGTGTTGTTTTAACATTATAGTTAAACAATGATGGAGTGGAGAATACCGTTTAGAAACGTTCAGGAGACAAAGGCTCGGTCACTATCAACAGGAACAAATCATCCTCATTATTCAATGCACCATTTTTGTGGAGTGAAGTAGAGCACACAGCAATTGCTGTTATACAATACTAATTAAGTGTAACATGCATTTCAAGTGACTGTCACAATTTAAAGGTAAATTAAATTAATACATTTTGCTAAATCAAATGAATCCCAATAATTGGGTTGTTTTTCATCTGAGCTGTTAAAACTTTGATTAGATACGAATCTGTGTACTTGTAAAATGAAATGCTGAATATCAAAGGCAGAATAAAATGAACATTTTAAAAATGGACTTGTTTATGCAGTTTGCAGAAGATACTGTTTATCTCTTAACACAGGTGTTCTGATACTACAGTCGTGTACATTAGCTTGAGTCCATTAATTTGAATTACTTTGTGTATAAAAAATTACTGAAGTTTAAAATTTGGTTGTAGAAAATGCACCCTCTGTATTGGAGTAAACAGGTTTAGTTTGTATCTGTTATTTATTACTTTAATATCTGTGTACTATGATGGAGTCTTATTGTTAGTTACAGTAACTCAGCCAATGCACAGCAAAGCAGTGTACAACATGTCTGTGCCTTCTTTACTGATATATTTCAAGGTTTTTACAGTAAAGTGTGTGTTTAAGTAGGTGACTTGGAATGTAGAGTAAAAGCACTTAAAGTGGTCAACAAGATTCAAAAAGTGCTACAAAAATTCAGTTTATTCACCATTTAACCCTCGGAGCACAAAGTGGGAAGAGGATGAATAAATTACGATGAACCCTCATCGACAAAAAGCTTTTCTACAGCATCTACAAAATTCTCTTGCCAAAACTGTATGGCTGAACATCCATCAAAGAGAAAATGTAATGTGCTGTGAAAGACTCAGGGTCAGCAGCCATTTTGGGGGATGTACGCCATTCTCTGTGAGAGATGTGGGCATAACCAGTAACACTAGCATGGATGAACTCCTGGAATATTCACTGATGAAGCAACCATCTGTTTGCTTAATGACCATTTTATTTCAGCATTATAACGTTGCATTCTGTAATAATTAGGCAGGGGCAGGTTACAGGTTTGAAGGTGTATTGCGATGTTAAAAAGTCATGGTTTCAAAAGCACTAAAATTTTCTGTCCTACTCTTCCTGCTGTATAAGCATTTTTTTATGTCTGATCAGAGGCATAAATTAAATTGCCTGAATTCTGCAAATTCAGACAAGCCGCCTCCTATCGCCCCCATCTAAAACGAGTGAAGTCTGCTATGTGGAAATACTTCAGCTACTGTAAGATGACAGATGGTAACTTGGAGGAAGAACATGCAAAATGGACTTATGGACATTTTTAGGTGGTGGCATGTCAAACATCATAGCACATGTAGGTGCGCACCACCAGTCCCTATTTGCTAAATTAAATTAAAGTTCATGCTGTCTTGAAATGAACTATCTACCGTTAGCGTCTGGCATTCGTAAAACAAATATCACCATGTCACCGTGGCATATTATGCTGGTCACAAATTCTCTGCATGAGTGTGTCTGGAGTTGCTGGGTTGTGTTTTGGATTAATTTAAAACGAAAGGCGAAATTACCGAGTGCTTCACCGATTTAGCGTTCGTTAATTTTAATTACCACGCATTCTTTAGCAGAAAGCGCATTTTGTACATGCATTCATGTACAAAATGTTTGTCGTTTCTACGTGCTTATAATTTAGATAAATAAACTGATTTACATCGAACTCTGCCTCGAATCTCAAGCAACAATAAAAACTCCCACTGCGATACACCTTTTCTCCCTCTTGATTAAAGTATGTTTTAGAACTACATTCACTGCTATGATAATCTTAGAGGCTTAACATTTTTACAGTTTTTAGCTTATTCAGTCTGTTTCCAAGGCTTGGATTAAGTTCCGGTCCTTGACGAAAAGAAACATTCAGCGAAGATCTTCACTGGCACAAGCTTTTTGAATATGAGTAGGCTTAATCCATGCCTGGGAAACAGAACCTTTGAATATTGACTAGAGCTTAAGACTTTTATTTGAATATGTGCAAACATGTTTCACTGTACACTGCATAAATCTTTCACAAATACTCCACAAAGCAACTGAGATCTTGCCTTTAAACACTTTCATCAACTCAATCTGTTGTCTGACATCCTTCCGTCAGACAAAAAGCCTATTGATTACATTTTTTTCCCTAGCAGAGGGACACGTGCTTAAGCTGTCTAATAAACAAAACAGTCTGTCCTTACTTCAGGGATTACTAAACCTTTCTAAAGCCTCTTGTTACATTTAATTGTCTAGCAGGTGAAAACTCTAAATATGTTGTGGATACAGATCTCTGCAGAATTCTCTAACAAGCTGTCAAACACTAGATTGCATCAGACTTAAATCAGACGTGGCTCTGTGAAGTAGAACCACCACAGCCGCTGCACAGAGTGAAGCTCCTCCAGACTCCCCTATATCAAAGCTTTCAGTGACCCTGCTGGTGGTTGACTCACACGGCATAGATTTTAATAAAATCCTAGAAGCATGGTATGACACAGTACTTTATGTCTGGTCTTTTTTTCTTTTTCTACAAAAGATTTAAAACTGTTTTTTGTGTGTGTGTGTGTGTGTGTGTTGGATTTCTCTGTTCAGAGGATCAAACGTATGGTATATTTTATATAAACTTTAACAAGCAGGTAGATGAAAGAGAAGTTGGGTATCTGTGCTGCTTTCTCAGCAATGCAACCATGGCAAAGTAAATGCCATTTTAATTAAAAAAAATAAAAACATTTTATTCTTGTATTTTACACAAGTTTTGATCACAAGGCTTCCTTGAACAAATAATGTCCAATAGTTTTCAGTTCTGACCAAAGGAAAGTTAATTATGTCCTATTTGAAACAGAAAACTACATTATTCTCTAACTTTTAAAATGATGCATAGTGCCCACATTTCCCACCAAGGCTGCAAGCATTATGTCACAATCAATCAAGTCCAGAAAGACAGAAAAAATAAACACTGACAGCAAAGTGACAGGTATGAGGTGAACTCCTCAAATCACGATTTATTTTATGTTTTTTTATTTTTATCATGTGTAACAGTGTTTCAAATGTTTACTCTCTCTCTGCATAGTAAGAGAGCCGGGGTAGTCAGCTGCTTTAGCATTTTAAACACGGCTTAAGTGCAGTGGTACTTCATAAGTATGCTGCGGGCATTCACAGTTAGGTATTGCGCACATAAACACCAGGACAATACACCAGAACATAAAAAGCACAGTCACTCAAACTGAGGTGACAGCATGATTTAGCTGTTTCAGGCTGTTACACGACATAATTAACATCATCTGTCTTCATGACACTGATATAAACTTTTATGGCAAAATTCTATTTTTTACCTTTTTTATAAGCTTTTGTTGCCCCGTGTCCATTTATACAACCGTGGATTGCTGCAACTGTATTACGCCTTTTACGATGGAAGGTGCAATAAAAAGAAAATCATCATTATCATAAAAGTTATCAGATATCTTACATCAAAAATCTGCTGACTTGCATGTAGGTATGTTATTCAGAAGTGGCTCAGGCTAGATCGCGTCACTTAATTTTGTTTTTGAGTCGTTTTAAATCTTTATCATGAGGAGTCTACTAATGCGTTTCTTTTTTTTGTTTCCAAAATTTATTACATAAACACTTGTGTTCATGTTTGGTGATTAAATACAAATCTAGCCTTACTTTTTTTTAGACTACCGTTTCCACTGCCTATGTAAAGTTAATTTCCCCCAGATTGTGTGTTTTAAATAAGATATAACTTTAACTCAGTTTTATGTTCTCCTTCAGCTCTTCCATATTCTGTAGTCAGACTTGCCTTTTTCACATCTAGCAATTTCTCCTCTTGTTGCTTAAAAACTGCAGCCACATTCAGTCATTGTCAGAATGTCCCATTTCATTCTGCCACGCAGTAAATTTCTCTGGAGTTCTGTGTGGGGTTGTTGAGTTGATTGGTCTTTGGTTATTTTATCAAAGACTCATACTCACACAGTTACAGTTTTAACATTGAGACTGCATGTACACCACATTCAAGCATGAGTAATTATTACTAATTTTGTAGTATATACACCTGAGGCAGATGAGGAATGGAGTTTCACTTCCTTTTTTTCTTTTTTTTTTTTTAGTAACTTCGATTGCAGTGGTAATATGAGCAGCGCTGATGAAGAGTATGGGGCTTATTATTTGCACATTCAAGTGTGATGATATGTAACTCATCAAGTTAAAAATGATGTCTTAATAATTGAGAGATGTATTTAACCTTTTTATGCTTCCAGTTTATCCTAAAATAGGTCTGTTTAGCTTCCTGCTACAAATCTACAAACTGAATTAAAACATAGTAAGCTTTTAAACCATAAACATAATTTCAGTCTAGACATATATGGACAAAGTACATATTGTTTGACATATTGCTTTGAATTAAAAAAGCTAATTGAGAATAACTAGCTGTGGATATTGGCTAATTAGCCTGAGAAAGCTAGCACTAGCATTAGCAATTCTTAGACTATAAAGCTTTTCAAGCATGGGAGAGCTAGCACTTTCGTTTTCGGTATATTTACAGAATCTTCTGTTAGTTAATCATCATTTACACAAAACATTACACAGATCTGCTATTAATTATAAAAGAGTTTGTCTTGGTGTTTAAACAATATGGCTAATTTATTATTGTACTGTGACACATTTTATTCTTTGTTTTGGGGGCGTGACTCACAAAAATTTGGACATTAATGATGTTGTTAAACATGAAGGTAAGGTAATTTTATTTATATAGCACTTTTTCAGCAACAAGACAATTCAAAGTACAAGAGGACGATAACCCACTTTGCTGTGATATACTACTGAGTCTTGCACCAGAACTTTGAAAAGATACATTTGTGAGCAGTAAAACAAATTAGCATACATTAAACACTGAAATCTTTATCTGTGGTTTGTTGCTCACATTGTTTTTACTGTTGCCTTGACACACTCATAAAATCTTCAACAAAACAGGCTGCAACACCATCTGTAATAATTATCTTAAACCTAGTAATTCTTTAAATATTGAATTCATACTATTAAGTGGATTCATTAAACACATGGTCCCCTGTGTGCTTTTATACTTATTGGTGTGACATTTCATTGTATCTTGTTAAAATAGAGCTACAGTATAAGAAAGCTAAAACCAGCCAAATCGAAAACATAAATCTATGCTACCACGGTGTTGCCTCAAAGAAAAGCTGCTTCTCAGACAGGAAACTCTTGGTACCTTTGATTTGTTGGAGTAAATAAGGCTGAGGATTCCTCTCAATCTGGTGCTGGAGTCTCTCTGCTGAGATCTGTGAGGTTCTTTGATGTGCACGTTGCTCGCTCCCTGAAGCAGTACAAACCGAAGATAAAGCTTTTGCACATAATACAGCACTTCACTTCAAAGGTCTAAAAATTAATGCACAGGTGTGCTCAAATGTTGTGATAAGTCTACACATTTTAATGCAACTGTTAGCAAAAACACTTCTGTTCTTTTTTCAAAAAAGAACATGTAGATTAATTGAAAAATACTTGTCAATACTGTAAATACTACTGACATATTTGAAGTATTTGAGTTTCTACTGACAGAGTATTTCTAATGCTGTCAAGTAGGATGTGAGAATATGCCTAGTTTTTCAAAATCATTGAGATTTAATTTGTTTTTTATGTTTTGTACTTTGTCTCCGTCAATTTTTTTTATAAAACTGAGAAATAGGACATTTAATGGTAGCAGTTTATAAAATACACACTGAATTTGATTAACACCTAAAAAAAACACACATTTTAGTGTTTACATTCTTATTTATTCTTCTATACAGAAGCCTAATAATTATTAAGGTTAAAACCTTTTTTTTATTTATAAGAAGATGCAACAGTGCATTAAGGAGTGTGCTTTGTGCAGAATGACAGTGAGCAACAGCAGTTCAAAGTTAGACAGTAAAGCATTTTCTTAAGCCACATCCACACAGATCAGATTTTACAGCATGTACTTCATTATTACCAATATCCATACAAACTAAGCAGATCTCAGGAAAAAATCTGAATTGAGCATTAAGACCTGCTGTGTGAACAAGACAGTGCAACATTATCAATAACATTATCAATGGTGATGTATTTCAGTGCTTCATCCTATTAAACACTTAATTGATGTCTCTCTTGGCATTATTTTTTGCCAAGTGATTATGTCCATGTATGTCCAGGTGATAGCAGAGACTTCCTCTCATTATTACATCAGTCCAATCAGGTGGTCAGCTCTTACAAAAGCCAGTCATATGGGTGGGTAACCTTGCTTAGCAACTCAGAAACGTAACAGTGTTTGGTTACATTTTCAGCCACTAAAGTCCTTCTAATAATTAAACAAATGGTTTAGACCAGGGGTGCTCAATACGTTGATCGCGATCGACCGGTCGATCGTGGAAAGGTTTTGAGTGGATCTCGGCAAGTGACAAACTGAACGCCGCCAGGACGCTGAGGCCAGCACTTCCTTTTCTGATAGGCTTATCAAAAATATTCACTAAGATCCTAAACGTTTGTAGCTTCATTAAATAAAGAATAATTATTAAAAGTCAACGAAACATGTTAAAATTAATAATCTCAGTAATTATTGTTTCAACAAGATGTTGCGCAATTCTGTGCGTTTCGGTTCCATTAACAAAAAAAAAAAACAAAAGCGACTCAAAGACCAACTGACGAACAGAGTAGGAGTTTAAATTAGCTACTCAACCACCGCTGTGTTCATGAGAGGCTTATTAATAATCGAGAAATAAATATCAAGCCTGGAAACCTGATATTGTAACGGACTGAATGTTGTGTTTTTAATGTAGCCTAATCTTTGCTCGGCTTGCGGGGTGCAGGCGGTTGCCAAGGCAACGGGTGTGCTTAAACGACAAAGAGACAGAGTAAAAAGGTAGGAGATGTTTCCAGTTGATAGTCTGTTCGGGTTGTTTTACCTTTTTTTATCTTTGCTGTGGCTCATTACACCTGCTGTAGTTTCTGAACATTCGATAAACGACAAAATTGGACTAATTACCTCGTTCGTTCGTGACTATACGTCACAACAAACATCAAATAGGACAAATATATTTCATTAAGTTTTAACAAATTCTACCGCGATAATTATGTGAAATTAAATTAATTATGTCCCGACTTCAGAAGATTTGCCTTTACCTTTATTGGGCTCTTTGGTTCCTCCTATCAGTCTGTAGTTTCTCATATTGAGGTCATCAAACCAAATTTCAGATCTACCATGACTGACTGACACCTGCTGGCCTCAGGTTTGCAACCAGCTTCTTACTGAGAAACCAGTAACCTGCTCCCAGTGTCAGTGGCGCAAAAAGTGGGTATGCAGGGTATGCAACGCATAGGGGCGCAGCACTAGAGGGGGCGCCAAAACCCCGTCTCGAAAAAAGTTTTTTTCTTGTTGGCATTTTCTATATTTAACAGAATGAAATGATCATTAACAGGGAAACCGCACTGATTAGGCGCCCCTCAGCTCCTTCACGTCGCTCTCCCTTCCCATACAGGTGGCTGTGCACTTGCCCCTAAGAGAACGCAGGCGCGCCTTTTGAATTTTTTTATTTTAGATTTCCACTCGTAGTGCACTTGACAAAATGGAGCGGCAGAAAAAAAAGCTGTCCGGGGCGCAAAACAGAAAACGGAAAAGTGAGAAGGATAAAGATGTTGGCGGGATGAAAAAAAGCCTTTCAATGTGGTTGAAAGATAGTAGGTAAGTACCGTCAGTGTATTAGCAGGACAGGAGGGTGGTAAATAATCAGGTTAGCTAAAGCTAGCCTAATACGGAATCGTCCCATATTTGGCTGTTAAAAGTTGCATCCCCTATTAAACCATTAAGGGACGCAATTTGTTTCGTATTTCTATGAATATCTGATACATAAACCTGTCACAGACACATAACCGCACACTAGTGTAAGAATGACCTAAATAAAACTCAGGAAATATTAACACGGAAAGCTAAAGTTGTTGTGGCAGTGCCCAGCTATGGTCCAACACTTAGCTCTCCAGGGCGTAATTTTTTCACTCATATGCATTATGGATTCTTTAATTAAAGATGAGTTGTTCAAGTTCATGTGTGTATCAGACAAATTCCTTAGAGTCACTTTAGCCCTTAGACTCAAAAAGGTTGGTTACCTATTTTACCAACCTTTTTGGCAGGGGGGCACTTAAGTTTAAATGTCTTATTCAATACTACTACAGTGGTGATGTGATGTATCTGATAAGTCAGATTAGATGCAATGTCCAATCAGTAACTGTTATCCAACAAGGAGATGATTTAAATTAAAGTTTCATTTATATTGTGGTTTGACTGCTGTATTTTTTAAGCCTATTTAACACAAGATTTATGTCACGGAATGTAACAATTTAAATTCCATAAATGTTAAAACTCTGACAAGGAGTGCAAGCTGTTAAGATTTCATATTTCCAAAACACGAAATGTTGAGCACTGAGTGCCCTTGCTGTTAAATTGCGTTAAATATTTGTACTCTAATAAACTTCTTATTTGCTTATGATTGAAAATTTCACCTGATATAATATGTGACAATGTATGTTCCAAGTGCGTGACTAAGGGAGGAAACCTGAGAAACTGGGAGGGGGGGGCGCCGATGATGTTTTCGCATCCACCTCACAAATATGTAGTTGCGCCCCTGCCCAGTGTCAGAATCTCACTGAGGATGAAACTGGATTAGGTTTTCTGTCACTTTATTATTTCTGCTTTAACTGATGTATATTCACATATAAAATAAGTCAATAGAGTTTAATTAGCAATTGTTATGTCTTTGTGTCATGAGGTAGATCTCAGGCGGCTGGTGAGAGAAAAAGTAGATCTTGGTCTCAATTAGTTTGGGCACCCCTGGTTTAGACTATTGAGGCAGTTTTCTGTTGACATTTGGCTGTTTATGTCTCTACCAATATAAGTCTTGAAGAAATTCAGCTCATGGCAAAACATCAGACTAAAACAACAATGCCGTTTCAAACAAGCCGTCATCTCATCACTTGTGGATGATGACATGGAGCCAATTTAAAAAGCTGATTGGTTTAATCCAACAGAATTCAAGGCAGCTGTTCACCACTACTTGGATTCAGCTCATGCAAATAATGTGCCAGTTTTGTCTCAGACATGACTTGCGTGTTTCTTCTCATGGGCAAATCAATATGAGCGACTGCAGGAGTGGCCAATGTCTCTGCTTATTTAATTCTATCGAAAGAGAAAGCAAAAATATTGAACAAACGTTATTTTGCTGTAAAGCTCTGTGTGGTGCAAGCCACCTGAAAAACATGACACTTCATTTTAAAACCATTTATCTTCTGTGTTCTGTTAGCACAATGAAACATCTTTAAAACGAGGCTTTTACCTTGTTTTAGGAACACCATCACAACTCTCTATCTCGTCTTCAAAAGGAATGGATTTATTATTTAGCTGCAGTCGTTTGAACATCTTGGGCCACACCTTTGATAAATCCTTAATATTGACAATGATCCGTTTCTTTTTACCTTACCCCGTCTAGGTGCACCAAGCTTTGATATTCTTTCAGCTGACTCTTTGCTCTGCTTTACAATTTAACCTATTTGTTTGTTTTACAGATCTGCCAGTGTATTGGATTTAGGAATCTTTATGTTTGTTCTAAAATCACAATTTTTTTTTGCTTGCTTTTTTTTTTTTTATCTTTACCTAGAATCAATTGCACTCTGAATTCAGGAGAAGTGTCTTGGCACAACGGAGGCCCAAAGCCATTGGAACATTTATAATGGAGACTGAATGTAAATTTCTCCTCCTCCCCACTGGGTCAGTCTAGCTTGACTTTAGCTGCTTCCTGGTAGAGCAAACTTTTCCTCAGTAAGAAATTCAGCTGCAAGGTTGAGATAACCGTGAACCATCATTAAGGTGGGTCACGGTTCAAGAGCTTTTGTATTTTCACCCATTATCTTTGACACCTTTCTTTGCATTTTTATGTCTTATACTTTTTCTTTATATATATATATATATATATATATATATATATATATATATATATATATATATATATATATATAAAAGATCTACATTTACAAATTTGAATTTAGCTTTTTCCCCCCCTACAAGCTCCACCACCCAAGGCAGT
Source organism: Poecilia reticulata (assembly GCF_904066995.2). Classification (NCBI taxonomy): domain Eukaryota; kingdom Metazoa; phylum Chordata; class Actinopteri; order Cyprinodontiformes; family Poeciliidae; genus Poecilia; species Poecilia reticulata. The sequence goes on along the minus strand of NC_088839.1, from coordinate 13,931,907 downwards.
CAACTAGAACTGTTTTGGAATAACAAATTCTGCCTAGATGATTTATTTAAATCAGACAACATACATTTCATACATTTTTGAGGCGTTATGAAATCTTTGAGACAGCCTGAAACAAGATGGTGTGCTTCTTTTATCCCGATGGTCATATACATTCTTTACTCACTGGTAAACAAGCAAAAAGAAGAAAAAAAAAATGTATTGGCACTTAGAGAAAGACAGATGAAACACTTTTATCTCCAACTGGGAATGCTCCCAGAGCTCTGTCGTTTTAGGAGGCCATTTTGTTGCAGGGTCTTTTTTATTATTTAGTTTGTTTCTGTCTTATCTCATTTACCTAGGTGATAAAAATCCACTGCTTCTTTCAGGCTGCTGCCTGGCAGTGAAGGCTGTCCTTTAAAGGATTCTCTGCATCCAGTAAAATAAGGTGTGCTCCTTTATAATTTATCTACTTTTAAGCAGTGTTTTTGTAATTGTTATTTAGTTGCCTGATATTGTGAAACAGGGACTGTGAAGATTTGTAAAGTATGTTGTGAGAAGTGCTTCTTCGACGCCTACTGAATTATAGTAGTTTTGTTCAAGGTTGAGTAAGCCCATTTTTGTGTAGCAGGGGCCATTTTGACACCATTTGGTCCATTGTGTCCAGAACAAGATGTAGCATGTTTGATTTTTGCTTCACAGATGTGTTCGGACATGTGCACAGTAATTTTAGGTAATTAGATATGTTTATTGCATCACATTAACTCACTTATGGTGATTAATTTGCCAATATTAACAACTAGGCCATGCTTGGTTATTTTTTCTGTGTGTGCGCACAGTGTAAACAATACATGGGAGAGTGATTGTGGTTGTCTGTGATTATCTTTGGTTTCAATCTGTTGGGAAGGGCAACGAGCAGGATGATTTGGAGGCACATTTTCTACATTATGTGCAAATGTTCAATATGACAATTTAACTTGGAATTTTTGCATTAACCCGTTCTTGCATGAATTATGATCCATCCTTTGTGTCAGGATTTTTTCCCTTTTTTTTATTTCCTTAAGGCATAAAAAAAAGGTAGAAAGAAAATGTAATTCTATTTATTTATTCTTTTTTTTTTTAGGTGATCAATTGTAATTTTCTCTAAATACAAAGTTGTTATTTGAAAATAGATCAGTAGTATTGTTCTTTAGGGGTTATCAGATGTCACAATCTTTGTTTTACCTACCAGAGTCGTCTACAGCAGAAGGAGGGACCGGGTCGGTCGGCATGCTTTTTTGTCTGTCGGCCATATTGGATTTAACAAAAATAATTTCTTGCATTTGCAGCTGAACATAAAAATCTACAAGAAGCACAAGAAAATGGCTTTTAGATCGCTGTCCACAGTAGTGACCACTATGCATGAAAGGGTTAAGTTTATATTTTGGACAAATATTGGACTTTTTCTATATTTCTCTCAGTAATTAGAAACGGTGAAGGACTTTTAAACTTTGTTTGCTCCACATGTATTCTCTGTGCTTTCATACGACTGTAATTAAATGGAGGATGTGGAAGAAAAATTCTGTCAGCGTAGTGACGGCAGACCGTACCGTCTGATTCCCCTGTACAATCAAACACAAAGCTTCTGTTCTCAGAGTTCTGCTGTCAACACATCCATGTGCAAACACGGCTAGATAAATTGCTCCGATTTGTAGTTGAAAACTGCTATGCATATTTCAATCAGATTGATTGCTTTCATGGATGATTTCTTTTGCAAACCACTCCAAAATGCTATAATTTTCAGGCAAAAACTCTAAGATTGCAACTTTCAGCTTCTTCTGGTACTGGAAAATTCTGATGTAAGCATGTGTGATTGTGATCTTGCATAAGCATGCTCAATTAAAGCAGGCCAAAAGGTTGTATTACTGTAAGTCTTTCCAACCTTTCTCATGCACACAGAGATGCTTGTGCACACACACACACACACACACACTCTGAAACACACAGATAAAAGCCTCACTGACACCGTAATTGTGTGGAGGTACATTCATTCTCTTCAGGGATGGCTAATTTAAATTTTTAATGCATTCAAACTCTGAGGAAAATAGAGAAGTGGCTTCACTGAATCCATGTGGGCCACCAGCCCTCCCACACCTACATTACCACATCCCAGAGGAAAGGATGCAACCCCATGCAAAACTATAATGTAATTGGACATACTAAATGTTACATTATGCAGAATGTGTCCTCTTGTAAATAGCACTCCGCTGTGCGTGAACGATTGATTTGAACCAAAACATCCGTCTTGACTTCGATTCCCCTGCCACTTGTCAACTGATATTTTGCTAATGTTTTTCCATCTGTTCATGTTATGAAACTGTGATTTGACAACATTTTAAGATTTTTGTGTGTTTATCAATAAAATAGACATTATCATCCCATCTATTACTGTAAATCAATTAGTTTTGTCTTCAGGTACTAATGGAAAAGGGATTAATTTCTGTTTCCAAGAAGATAAATGGATACATAGTATGGATGAAGGTTGACAAAAAAGAAAATACATCAACCTCATTGTTTTGAGCAATGCCTCACTTTTGCAATATCATCTGGCTAGAATATAATGATAAAATTCCTAGTAACTGAGGCTTTATTTAGTATAGACTAAGTATAAAATCTGGTAAATATGTTGACTGTAATTATTACGGCTTGTATTGTTTATCTTTTTCAATATATACATATATTTTATACATACATACATACAAATGGATCTTTTAATGAATGGGTTAGAGAATAAAATTATGAAATTAAATATTTTTCATATTTATTTTTCTTCCATATTTTTTCAGAACTGGAAAACACTTTAGTCTAACGCTAGACTTTCTCCAGTCTGTGCAAGAACGAGAAAAATAACTGTTTATTTTCCAGTTATTCTTCTCTGAAGATTAAAATATACATTTAGGCGTTTAATTCAGTCTCCACCTAAAACACCTATGTATAAAAGCAGTGCCTTACAAATATAAGCATGTAAACACAGTCTCCTCCAAAACAAATTAGACGTATACAGACTTTACAGCCAGGTTTTTGGTCTTTGGTATTTATGTAAGCATTGGTGCTGGTTTTGCTTATTTAAACATAAATCCTTTCCTAATGCTCTTTCAGCGCAAATTATAATCAACCAAATCCACTGCCCTCATTAGGCGGAGAAATGCATTCTGAAGTTAATTTTAGGCAATGTAAGACTTAATCAGAGTGAATTAGTCGGATGAAGAGAGGATCTGGTTCCAGTCTTATTAGTATGAAATCAACCTTTTGTGTCTGACAAAGATTCCTTGCAGCAAAGAAAAATAATCACAACCATGAAGTTTATAAAAAGTCTAAGAAAGGGGAATAAAGTGTCATCTGATTAACAGAGAACGATAAAGTAATACTATTTCATAGTTTTTTCTGCTTTAACACAAGAGGTTTAATCGTGTCAAAGCTATTTGAATCTTTAAACTGTACTTTGTCATTAACGCAAGAATTTAATTTATGATTACCGCTCTCACAATGTTAACGTTTCCTCATCGTTTGCATCATCATGGAAATTCCCACATACATGATCGGTGATTTACAGTCTTTTCAATGTCTTCTGACTGAGTAAATACTTGCATGGCGAAAGCAATGAAATATGTTTTTACCAAAAACAGGATCTACAAATGGGGGATGAAGCATAGACAAAACTCTAGCCTCATTTTCATAAATAGTCTGGGTTCAGTCTGGTTAGTATGCTGCGCCATGTCACTGCATACCGAGACACTTGGCACAGGCCACTGCAACGTAGACAATGCTACAGTGAAAGCTGTGAGTACACACACAAGATCCAGTTTTCATGGGTTTCCTAAAAGCAGAAAATTGGGAGGGTTTAGGACTAGTTTGTTAAATTCAAGACTACAAGGTAGCAGATTGTTGGCTTAATTCTTTCTAAACTCACACACAATTGTTTTTCTTTCCATTTTTCTTGCTTAACCTACATGAGTATGACTGAATTTTCAGTTTCAGCTTAAACAAAATTCACAGTCATCCACATTATATACATTTCCCTGTTTATTCCTGCACATTATTACCTTCAGTATTGACATTCGCAATGAAAATAATAGAGTGTTTATCTCTTCAAAGAGGAAGGGCAAGGAAATCCATTTGTAAAAAATATATCTCCACAGATGAAAGAGAACTCAAAGTTTCTGACTAGATCAGTTCCTACAGTGAAAGAACTGTTCACTTTAATGGTTACAAAGAAGTTAAGGTACTGGTGCTCACTGTATTACTCTTTTACGTATTTATATTCATATTGTTGGAGCTTTTACGGTATTTGCACAAACATTCCTGCTCCTTGACTTTTTTTCATATTTTGTTCAACTCAGACTTCAGCGCAGTTTTTAAGATTTGCTTTTGCTCTGTACTGAAAATCTAAAAAGTGTGGGTTGCATTTGTTTTTGGCCTCCTTTACCGTGATACCACTAAATACAATATAAGATTTGTGTGAAAAGAAATGTGTGTAGATTGTGTTTGGTTTCAAATATATTTTGTATAATTTATAATTCTATATAATCCACGTTTAACCTGTTTTGATACTAAACAGTGATTTTTTTGTGATCTCTGTGAGTGATCACAGAGTTGGGGGGAGGAGGTCGTTGGCGTACCAAAGATTCTGCTATTCTTCAGAATAAATAGAGGACAAATGGCACTTTAATAGTTAATTCTTCACATCTCAGCATAGTAGCTTAAATATGGATATATTATTAGATAGTAAAATACATGTAGAGTTTTCTCTCTATTCAGTACCAGTTTATATAATACAGCTAAGTGTGTTGATACTTTTGTTTACAAGCAGTTTATCATATGTCAGGGCAGCAGACAGTGTGTGACCTGGCTGCGACACACACACAGACTTCATGCAGCTGGACAGACAGTCTGGACCATTGACATTTTATATGATGAGACGGTTAATTGTGTGCTCCTTTCTGGGGGATTTTCTTGCTTGTTGCTCCTTATTGATTATGTTTGAGTGTTGTTTACCATTAGTGCCTTAATTATTACATTTAATAGTGCAGAAGAGGATCTTTATTTCTGCCAAAGTTTCTCTTGTTACATTTTCCTTTTATTTTTGCTTCTCCATCACATTCATTATCTTCCGCTTTTCCAGGATCAGGTCATGATGGCAGCTGCAGGATTAATATGTTAAACACTTGGGTATTTGACATTTATATGTTTAAAAATGTTATATTTTATGAATAATATTAACTTTGCTTAATGCAGATTATGAAAACCTTTCTGTGAATTTCAGATATAAAAACAACTTTCTCTACATGTTTATAGAGCTATGTTTAGTTTCAGAAATTGATCTTTTGAACTGCATTTTGGAGTCGATTTGGTTCCCTTCAAAGAGTCATAAGTCATATCATTAGTTTCTGTTAAAAATGTACTTCCTATAAAGTGAGTATTTTTAAAATCAGCTGTTATTTTTAGGTTTGTTGTTGGCAGCTACTCAAAGTATCTATAAAAGTAATGTGTAATGTAACTTAATTACTTTTGAAATCAAGCAGTCAGTAAAGTAACTTACTTTTTAAAGGATTAATCAGTAATCATTACTTGGATAAAATGTGAAAATGTCTAAGGGATATGAACTTTTATAATTGAAAATAATAATGAACAAACCTGTGGTGCTTAAATGTTTTTCAGCCTTGTTTTGATGTGAAAGCAAGAAGTTGTGCAGCGTTGCTTGTGGTTCAACATATTTAACTCAGTGAGTTCAGAATGAGACTCTGATTGTACTCTACATATTTAATGTCAGCGTGTTTGAACACTCAGTCTGAAGTCAATTGTATCCCAAACTCCAGACTTTAGTCGGTAAGTAAAAGGCTTAAAGATCTTCCACCACTTTCCAGTAGTGAGCAGACTGTGGACCTACTGAGAAGTAAATAGACTTAAAAAATTCAAGCACACACCCTGAGGTGGAGTCATGCAGAAAGCGGGGTCATCTCTCACTAATATGCTCTCCCTCTTGACATTAGCTGGTTGTCACCGCCTGGCAGGACGTCTTTATGTTGATTTATAAAAAACAGAACGACCATTGATCTTGTTCCAGGATTTTACAGGCTATGTCTGATCTCAACTGAGGGCCACTGCTGAGATGGAGCACTCCTCTGGTTAATTAATGGTCTGCAGGTAAAATGGGAGGCGCCGTCTTCATCAGCCAGTGCAGTCCGTTCTCTGGAGAGGAATCATTCTGTAATGAAGGGCACTTAGACCACCTGCTAGGAGACTACAGCCATGATTAAAAGTCACTAAGAGTTCTCTCAGATTCAATCAGATTCATCACAGATGATCAACTGAGACGTGGTGTGGCGATATCGCCAACATTTGGTTCTTTATTTAAATTGTTTAATTATAGATGAAACCTTGAGGACATGTTTGTTTATAATTACAGGACCGGTGGTGAAGCACCTTTTTTGGGGGGGGGGTGTCCTTTCTCATTCAGTAAGTCTAAGCTAAAGTGTCTGGAGTTAAACAAATCCCTTTGGTAATACCCTATTAGTCCTGCAAGGAATACAGTAAATCCTGTCTATGTCAAGTCATATTTCAGAGTGAATTGCTCCAAGCAAATATGCCAACAATACTCAGAACAGCAAATATGGAAGATGAATAATGCACACACTAATAAAAGGGGAAAACTAGAATAAGAACTTATTCATGCAAAAGCCTATTGGGATGTATGTGTATGGAGCTTTAATCTGAATGAGTAAACTGTAATCAGTTTTCAGAGTTTGCTGCAACACTGTATCTAATTTGGGCCGAATCACTTCAATCCTGTCGCATCTGCAGTCACAGCAGCTGATCTGCAGTGTTTTGTCTTCGTTTCCATGAGATGCAGCATTATTTCTGCCTTCTATAAGAGACACCACCAGTGCTACAGAGTCAATAAGATATAAAAAAAATACATATTAAAATATCTCTCCATTCATAAATTCATTGTTATGAAGGTAAATACTTACTTGAGTGATAATGATACATTTCTGCACTCTATAGTAGTGTTGCGTAGCAGATGGTATGGAGACAGTAAAGCCTCGCAATGTGTGAAGAATCACTTTTATGACAGTTATCTGCTTTAGTCAGCATTATTATTTTCGGATGGTTTTGCCCCTGGAGGTAAAAGGATTCTCTCAGTTTTGTTATCTGACTTTTTCCAGCATTACTATAAAGATTTTTAAACTGAAAGCATTATTCTGGAAACAAAGTAGATCAGATTTTGATGATCTATAGCTGTGCCAACATCTAAAAGTTACGCTTTAGGTTGTGTGTGTGTGTGCGTGTGTGTGTGTGTGTGTGTGTGTGTGTGTGTGTAGGTGTGTGTGTGTGCGTGTGTGTGTTTTGTTGGTGCATTTGAATTGTTTTTTTGTTGTTTGTTTCCAGATTAAATGATCAAACAACTTCAGTGAACTTCAAAAGTTACTTTGTCAGAAGTATACATGAAGACAAAATTGTATCCACTAATGTATGGACATGTCATTGACAAAACAACATATTAACCATATGCTTTTTTTTAACCATTAACAAGCTTTTGGGATCAACCAGGATATTTTACTTTTTTTTTTTTTTTTGCAGAAATGGAAGAGCTCATTTAAATGGGTTGGTTTACTAGCGATCTCTCTCAAAATCAATGCTAATGCAAGCCACATGTGACAGTGCACTGTGATGCTGGTGTTAGAGTTTCTAGTTGATGCCAGGCTTGAACCTTGAGTTTATTGAACAGCCCAATCAATCTGAGTTTCTCCGAGTGTGGGTTGGCATTTGGCTATAGTCGGGTGCTCCAACAGAACAATGATCTCAAACAAAACTCAAAATTTAAAATAGATAAACCAGAGCCGTATTGAAGATTTGTGGACCATGTTTAACAGTCAAGTGTTTGACAGGAAACCATCCAATTTAAATGAACTCTTCTCAGTCTTCCAAGAAGAGTGATCAAATGATTGAAAAAGAATGTGTATAGTACAACTCCTTAAGAGTCAATTAACCAAGTGTTTATGCATCTAATATTTGAGCCTGTGTGTATAATTTTGACCTTGACTGGATTTTAGAAAATATATTTAGACCTATGAAATCTGTTTTACTTTTGAAATTTGCTAAAGTTGCTTTGTTGTTTAATGATCCCACATTGAAAAAAAATGTAGTTTAAACATATTTGTTTGGTCCCCTAGAGATTTGTTTTGTTTTATCATAGTTAATTGCTTCATACTATCACACAAGCAAATTTTAAAATCAGACAAAGGCAACCAAATTGAATACAAAAAGCAGATTTCAAATGATGATTTCATCTATCAGGGGAAATAAACTACCCAAACCAAACTAGCCCCAAGTAAAATAAAAAAACACATAATGCTTTGATCTAAAGAAACTCACTGATAAAAGACAATCACAGATGCATAATAAAAACAGGTGCAAAGCACTTTCAAATGAACCAATCTGACTCAGCTGAACTGAATGCTCATCAGAAGCTACAATCCATAACAAAATAAAATCTGGGTCTGTAGGTAAATGTTTAATGTTGTCACGGTGTGCTGAATTTGAGCCTGACTGCTTTTCTTTTAAGTTGCACGTTTGCAGCCCATTCAAGCTGAAGTTGAACATAGAGGAAACACAGAATTAGAAAATTTGCATTTGTGAGGGCAGCTACTACAGTGCTCCAAATATAGTTGAGCTGAGTGTCCATCTGGTCTGCTGGCATTTGCATTTTTTATTTTTAGATTGGTTCAATTTTCACAATGTGTCTGAACAGCAATGATGAGAAACTAATCGACAATGGAGGAAGGTCATAATGGATTTAAGGTTTAAGTGTCTTGCTGGATCTGGGTGATTCCAGTCTGTAGTCTAACTAGTTTTCTGTCAATCTGTTTTTAAACAATAGTGTAACTTTAACAGCATGCACTGATAAAACAAACTGTTAATCACCAAAGTGGTGCAATTATTGTCTTATACTTTAGTGTAGAAGGTTTCAGTCAATATTTATTTTTAGAAATTACACGAGTCTGTAAGGTAAAATAATACCTAACAAGTGAAATGTATAAATTTTTGAATATGTATTTAATTGTTTGTTAAATTCTTATATACATATTAAGGCCATTTCATCTGGGATTTTCATCTTGCATATTAATGTTGACAAAAGAAGAACTGGTTTCTTATTAAAGCATGCAACTTTAATGAATACATAAAGTTTGCGACAGACTGGTATTCAGAACATTACTAAGATAAATATGTTGCTTATTGTCAATTATTACCTCAGCATTAAGAAGCCCCACTTGGTTTAAATTTTGCAACATTGTTTAACTAAAGCTGGATATAAATATTATTCATTCAGTACCAAATCTTTCTAAACCTTAATATTGTTTTCCAAACTTCAATAATGTAATCCATCCAAATAACTGGCACATGATGAAGGGAAGACATGACTGTTCATGGGACAAAACAACTTGTTGAAATGTTTAGGTAAGAAATATTCTTTTTTAATAATTCCCCCATTTTTAAACATTGAATTAAAAACTACTATGCTTGATTAAATTTTGAATAATTTCTGTGACAACTACCTAGTTTGGTCCACAATCTTTTTACGGTGTGATGTGAAACGACGCTGGTGTCTAAAGTGTGTGTTGGCAGTTGACAGCTTCACAAACCTATTTGCCAATTTGAGGCTGGAACCGAACATGTGGCCAGTCTGCCTTTTGCCAAATGTCTCTCTGGTGCTTCTCCCCGCTAAAAGCTGTAATCCCTCTCCCTCATGCCAAGTGTGGCCAATAACTGTGTGGCTCACAGGCTCATCAGTCTGGCACACAATAAATCAGCTCGGTCTCCTGCAGAAGCCCAGGAGCCTTGATGTATATCACATGCTGCACTTGCATACATTCCTGCAGGCTTTCCCGTCTGACAGAGATTTGCTGGCTTTGCAAATCTAAATAATGCAAAGTTATTTTCAGCAACAAGAAAAAACAAAATGCAATAATGAACAAATATTAGACAAACAAAAGAAAAACGACAAAGTAACCAACATGATTTCTCGAGTGTTGCCATCAAGGACAAACAAAAATCATCATTGTAAAATATTGTAATAAAATCTAAAAATTATAAATGGTCCATTTATTAAGAAATAGCAACAAAGTAGTTTTTAGCCTTGATCTAAATCAGTGTTTCTTAATTATTCTCATTTAGTTTACATTATTCCCCTCCTGGGGGAACTTAATTTTTTCATATCCTCACTGAATTAAAATATCATTGATAACTTGATCATGTTCAATTGCTTATCCGTATAAATTACTGGCAAAAGCATCACCTAGTTATCAGAACTGATGGATAAAACGAGACAACTTAAATTTTAAGCTGCTGGAGCTCATTTTGTGGTTTAAGTCTCAAAACAGTGTTCAAATTCAGGTCATTAACTCAGTACTATTTAATTAAGACTGCTCAGTGTGTGTGATTCTAGGAGGAGAAAAAATGCAAATAATTCACTGAGATGTGCATTTTCACACTTAATTTTAAAACCTTTTGAAACTGCAAACATTTGTTATATTCCTTTTCAAAAAGATATATATACAGTACTTTTTACCATTTTTGTGCAGAACTTTGTGCAATCATTGCCCCTACTTTAGTTTGCTAGAAGAGATGAAAAGGGCATAACATTTTACATTCACAGTAAACTGGGAGGTTATATAGACTTTGTTATGTTTATTGGTCTTTTGTCAACTTTAAACCTAGCAATCCTCCACTGACTGTCAAACTCTTCGGTAGGGCTGGGCTTATTGATCTAAATATCAATACCATCAATAACAAGGTGAGCATTGGTATTGGATCAATACCAACATGATGAGGTCAATACTTTTGTTTTCAGTTTCTCTCCCATATGTCAAGCAAATTACTAAAATTTGCTCAGAGTTCATGTCAGCACATACAGGAATTAAAATGCCAAATATCAAGAGCTTATATTTTCAATTTGAGAGCAGGATTTCATACCTTTGCAGTGCTTCCAAATATTAATATGGCTTTTGAAGTGTTGATGGTGTTCTTATTTAGGTTACATTCAGATTACAGTTGCTGACCTATTTCATAAACATTGGGTATAGTAGGAGGTAAAAGGGGAATTGTTTTATTTGTTTTCTGCTACATTGTTTAATATTCTAGTTGGTTAATATTCTGGAGGCTTTATTTTTCAAGCATTAATAAGACGGGTACTAAAAAGTCTTCCAGTCTCTCCTGCCTCTAGTGCCCTAATGCTTTCAAAGAAAGCATTTGGGTATATTTTTCTTTATTCCATAGCTCTTAGAAAGGAAAATCCTAAAACATTTTGATAATTTATGATTCAGGAGTAGACTAAAAGGATAGCATCCACCCAGAGGGAAACTGAATTTCTGAGAACGTCACATGATTTCTTTGAAGCGGCTCCTCAGGTTGCAGATTGTCTCAGGATCAAGGAGAAACTGACACGCAGTCCCTGTGTTCCTGCTTCAGCTGGTTTCTGATCCGTATTTGTTATCTGCTTGTGCGAGTGCCTGTGTGAGTACAAGCGCTAAGTAGATTTTTCCACTGAGCCAAAAGCTGGAGTCTCTTATGACATAAAACTTGTGGCTTCAACAGATGTTCCTTTTCAGATAACAATCAAAGCATCGAACGTGGCTGTGAGGACAAAGCTGCCTCCTGCGATTATGCTCCCAGTCCCGCTTGAACCTGGGGAATACTTGCTGCACAGTTACAGTCAGGACCCAGCTGATTGGGAGTCATGCACAGCTAAATGATTAATGAATTTGTGACGGCTTCTATTTTTGCAGCCCCTGTGAAAGCTGTTTGAACCCGGGGAATCTTCGAGGATTCACCATCTACTCAAAAAGTTTGAAGCCGGCTAAGATGGGGAAGTGGGGAGATATCGCAGCTGCTTGAGCGAAAGCTGTTTTTGAAAAGGAAGAAACTGCAAATCTGCATTTAATCTCCACTGAATTACCTAAATCGTCTCAAGCCGCTTGGAAAGGAGGACTTGAGCATGCGACAGCAGCAAGGACGTGACTTTATCGAGGCCGAAATGCGGCAGAAGTAGCACAGGATTTTTAAAAAAAGAAAAAAAAAGAGAAGCATTCACACACCCACGCACAAACACACTCTGTGTTCAACACCCATCACTCTTCGCCTGGCAGCTTCAGGGCCTCTTTGAGTGAGGGCTCTTTTTCTGATAACTTGAGGAGGGGAAAGGTGAGAGTGTAAGAAAAAAATAAATAAATAAACAAACATTGCTGCCATCAGCTGACAGGTCCACCACATTGTGATGCATGAAGGAGGCAGCTCTAATGTGACTAACTGCCTCGGGTTTGGGCTCTCACAGGAGACTGCAAGGCTAAGCTGTGATATAAATGCAGTGAGAACACAAAATCTCATTGTGCAGAGAAAATCTATTTATCTGAGAAAGTACCAAATGCCCCCAAACGAAGCCATTCTTCCCCTTACAAATACTGTGATTATCCCTTCAGACAGTGATTGATGATGTATGGTAATATGAGGCTACTATTTCAACTGTTAGGCAAGTATTTCAGCTCAAACCAAAAATTAAACATTAAAATTAGCTGGGAAAGATCTGCCATCAGATAACAGTCAATTGATAAATAATCCTCATGCATCATAGAGTAGCGATGCATTTTTAAATGGGACAAACCCTCCTATTGGAATCTATCACACAATACTAGCTAACCCCATGGAAACCAGTTAAAAATTGCTCCTTATGCACTGTTGCATCAATATTAATGAGGTAATATATTACAGAACGTCAGTCACGTTGGCTGCAAAAGGAGTACTTTTACATTTTAACTAAATATAGCTTAGAATTATATACGCTTCTGTACTTTTACCAGAATATGACGTAACATGCATGAATTTTACATGGCTAAAGGGCCTAAAAGTAAAAGTACTGATAGACTCTTAAAATTTTTTCACATTATAACCACAACCATCAGTGTATTTTATAGGGATGTTATGAGACAGACTAACACAAAGTAGTACATAATTGTAAAAGTGGATGGAAAGTTGCTCAGATTTAGTCAGATTGGATGGAGAACATCAGTTTTCAAGTCATGTTAGAAGATTCTAAGTTTGGGTCAAACTTGGATTAAACTACAAAAAGGATTAAACTACACACAGGAGACAAGAGAATGGTGAGAATTTCTAAATACCAGAATGCCCATGCACACCTCCCAGCAAAGAGGAGTCACAGTGGAAATGCATGTGACATCATAGCACAACAAAACTGAATTGCAGCAGTGTTGATGGGTTTGTTTGTTTTTTTTCTTATCTGTGGCCGCCGGAGCCTGGATGGACACATGTGCGTGAAATCCTTTTCCTCACTAAGTTAAAGAAGGCATCTTCGAAGAAACCTTGGATGCAAAATTAAATAAGGGTCTGTTTGCATATTCAGTTGCAGCTTCCCGTCTGAAAATAAGCTTATGGACGGATTATCAAATTGTGAGTCTATATCTTGTTTAAGGCACCATCTTGATAATGTATCAATTGTTCAAAAGGTTATCGAGTTCTAGTTCTGGTATTAAAAAAAAAAAACAAAAAAAACATTACTTTATTGAAAACATTTTACCTTCATCTTTTCATTAAGTACTGCTTACTTGAACACATAGCAACAGCTGTTCATTACCTATAAGAGTTAAAGCAATCAATCCCAATTCCTCAAAAGAAAACTTTGTTTCTTAATCATATCTATTTATCTGTAATATCATAGAATAATTTTATTGGTTATTATTCTTATTTTCTTCTAAGTAGTTTATTAATTTTTATATTGTCATAGTTTATGACAATATACTATGTCAGTGAATAGATGAATTCACTCCATCTATTGTTCAAGTGTTTTATTATAGGATTTCACTAACCACTAAGAATAAGCCAATATGGATTTATGGTGACCCTTTCTCTGAGCTAACAAATGGATTTAAACTGTTTTAGCAAAATGCTCCACATGGTGCAATAGATCTCTTCACTTAAAGGGTTCAGGTTTCCACTTAAATTATCACCTCTCCGAATTTTTTCTTTATAGCTCAATATTTTTTGTCAGTAGTCATACATTTTAAAAGCCGAGCAATCTGCAGTCGCAACTGGGACTGTGCTGAGGAAAAGTGCAACTTTGACGTATTGATGCAGCGTTAGGGGATGACCTGCTCGGCTGCCACTGATCAATGTTCACCTCAACCTTCAGCGTTTGCTGGGATGCAGAATCTTATGCTGCATTCAGCTGCCTGGTACATCAACAAACAGAAGTGTGAAAGTCGTTGCTGTGTCTGTTTGTTAAAATTAGTGCTGAGCCTCAGTGATTCAGTGCAGCTGCCTTTGATGATCTCTGTTTTTATGGGAATGTGTAAAAGCGTGACGTGACGGGACACGTGACGGGAATGCTGAGGAGGCAGAAGGGATGTGGTGGTGCACAGCTTTGCAACAACAGCACTTCATTTCCTAATCACAGCCCTTATGAGCTCCTCTAAGTTGTTCACAGGAAATTTATGGTTTCTGCAGAGTGCAACCTGAGCTGCTTTGCATATTCTCCATCAGCTCTGGGGGGAAAGCAGGAACGATCACTGGTTTTCTCAACTACGCAGGTAAAAATCAGAAGAGGCCGTGTTTTTTTTTTTTTTATTTCCACATCTGAGCTAAGAGAGAACTACAAAGCATGAATTCAGGCAAACCAATATCACAGATTATTAAATATCATGTTTCCCCACATTACTGCAGGAGAAAAAACTATATATATTCAGAGTGCGTTTTGTAAGCACAAGCACATACAGAAGAATTTGTTCACCTTAAGTGAACATTCTTTCAGCTTTTCAACAAAACATTATGTGCAGCAATGCTATTTTATCAGTTAATGAGGTGAAAATGGGGAAGTTAACAGCCAGTCAATAACAAACAATTGGAGCTAATCTTCCAATTAAACCAATGTAATGTTGCCTTAGTGTCTAAACCTAGTTCTCCACACAAAGAGCGTAGCAAGGCTTGGAAGTTGTGCTTGCAGCTTTAAACAAAGACCTTTGTCTTTATTTTTTCTCTCTGTTTTACCGTTTGCCTCTCTCAGCATGAACAGTTTCATTTTAGGTGGAGAGTAGCACTCTTTGAGTCATTAGGTCCTATCTGTGCGTCAGCATGTGAAGATCACTTCAGAGCTATCAGAGAGGATACATCATCTTGTTGAATTGAGAACAATTTCCTGACATGTAAAGCAGAAGCTTCTCATTATGCTGCTGTGACAGTTAGTCTATTGCACTTCATTTAGACAAATCTCTCTGTAGATCTACTCACCGGTATGGGCTATATATATATATATATTTTTTTTTTGCTTCATGCATAAAAATGCTCTTTGTTGTAAGGAAAAAAATATTTTTCTGAAGTTCTTTATGCTTGAAAGCCATATATTTACCTATATTGTGGCACAAGACATTTTTCCTCTCTCTTACATTTAATCAGAGTAAACCTTTCCTAATTTTGATCACTTTGCTAAATCAAGATTTTTTTTTTAAATCATTTTCTAAAATTTTAGCGCATCAAATTTTCTTGTGAGTGTTTCAGCTTTGCTCAAAAATTTTCTATGCAAATTAAATCAGGGCTTTGTGATGGCGACACCAAAACACGGGCTTTGTTGGCCTTTGTAAGTAATTTGGAGGCGTGAAAATAATTACCCTTCCAAAGGATAATTACCCTTTAGGAAGACCCTATTGTGCTCAAGCTTGAACTTCCCGGCTGATATCTAGGGATGTGCGTTAGTATTTTCACAAAATGTTTTGCACTGATGATGCCATATGTTTTGTGAAATGCACCAGTCTCCCCTGTAGCAACACATGCATAAAACCTGATGTTGACATCCCTACAATTAACAGCTGGGATGATGTCGGGTCTGAACGTTTCCCCCTTTTACTCTCTATAATACTCATCATGTCCAAACGCATTCTACTTTTGTCAGACCTCAAGACATATCTACACAAATCAAGTTGTTTTTTTACCCAGGGTACATTAGTAAAATTACATTTTTAATATCAATTTTGGAGTAGAATTTTTTTCCTGAGTTGACCTTCAGTCCATGTCATTTTCACCCTCTTAAGCACCAACATCTTCACAAAGTCTTGAGTGTTTTTTTGGGGGGTTTTTTCTGGAATTGTTTCATATACATTTAGCATAAGGGCACGTCCAACTCTAAGACACAGGGTCAGTCTTCATCCTGAATAATGACGGGACTTTCCTATGCATTTATACTAGCCTATTATTGTTTGACGATTATGGCATATTCAGGCATCTGGAACTTTTCAGAGGAAGGACACTTGTAGTTTGTACTTCCTGATAGATTTTCTAAGGCTGTCACACAAGATGGCACTGTCTTTCAGATGCCACTTTAAAATACATCAACAGGTGTGGAATTTAGCACACACCTGTTGAATTTTCCTGGAATTTAGCAGCCAGGAATAATATTGGTAATCTTGATTACCAATTAGGTGGTTTAGTTTTGATGTTTAAATGTTTGATTATTAAAAAAACAACAAAAAAAAGATTTGGTGTTTATTAAATGAATGGTTTTGACTGCACAGTTTATAAGAGTTATGATATAAAATAGCACATTACAAAGGAAATATTGTTGATCTTAAAATTTCTTTTGTACTGCTTCACATTTATGTCCTTTCATTTTTATATATAAATAACAAAAAAATCTATTTGAAGAAAATGGTTCCCTTTCTGCAGATTTCTTGCAGTGCTCAACATTGTTAAAGGTCCACTGACAGTGTTTCTGTGACCCTCTCTGTGTAATGGCTTTCTCTGGATGAGCAATAGATGGCCTCGGGCGCTCTATCGGGCCAAACCTGTTATGATGCAATGCTTTTTACCACTTTCCCGTAGACCTGACTTTTTAAGAGGTCAACGCAGTGCTCTTTGAAGCATAAAGCATTAAGTTCTAGCTTATGCTACTGACTTATAATTGGCCGCATAAGATGACACCAAAGTGCTTCACAGTATATCAGAGGACCCATGTTTCTAGTGAGATTTGTGTCACCTGATTTTAGATGTGATGCGATTCATTTTAATTCAGAGCTCTCACCAAATAGATGGAAGGACCATCGAATGAAGCTTTGCACTGCTTTCTTTGTCATTCAAAAAGAGCATGCACTGAGTGACAAGAAAATACAATGAGATGCAAAACTGAAACATTTATTGCAAAGTTTATCTTTTAAAAATATCTAGAGGAGTTGGAGGAAATAGTTTAATGCTTATCTTATTCAGAAGCTGCACCAAAGAACTGAGACGCTATTCTTCTTTTATTCTAATCTTTACAAGCAACTGACTTATTTGTACGCACCATATCAGCAAAGTATCACAAAAAACATGATTTAGTTTTGTTTTCTTTCTGTGTATGGCTCAATACAAACATGAAGGATTCAATAATGCAGTCACTGCAGCTGTTCAGATGTTATAAATGCATAAGAACAAAAGCAGCAACACAGGCAGAATGCAAAGTATTGGTAATAAATCATCCACAGACTGCGAGTTGAATCTTTTAGTCCAATTTACTGATATAACACCAAATCAGAAAGAAACAATCTTTAGACCAGTGGTTCTTAACCTGGGTTCGATCGAACCCCAGGGGTTCGGTGAGTCAGTCTCAGGGGTTCGGCGGAGCCTCTGCCGCAGAGGTAAAGACACACTTGTGTAAAGTCGTGATGACGCCCCGCTTTGCCATCACTTGCTGCAGAGGATCACATTACATTGCTTAGCCAATCAGTGCTGCGGAGGAGCCCTGATTGAAGGAGTTCCACTCTCAACATGGATTTGAACTTGTGTCTTTAATTACTTCAGCAAAGCTCACAGTGTTTACCAAATTCTATAGTCTAAATCTGCTCCTTAGTCGCATCTTTTCGGGGTTGGTACTGCCTCTAGTGGTGTGGGGGTGGTAACACAGTTAATATAATTACATTACTAAATCAGAATACCACAAATTCTTTTGTGTTCCGGGGAGGTGGAATAAGAAGGGTTCGGTGAATGCGCATATGCAACTGGGGGGTTCGGTACCTCAAAAAAGGTTAAGAACCACTGCTTTAGACACTTTCTATGAAATTCAGTCCAAGTCACTTCATTCAATTGTCATCATTGCTTTCGAGTTCAGCACAGATTCACATTCAATAAAATAGCAAATCAAATTTGATCCAATTTTAAGGCAGTTCAAACCAGCCTTTGTCGTCTTT
This sequence comes from Poecilia reticulata, assembly GCF_904066995.2. NCBI lineage: Eukaryota > Metazoa > Chordata > Actinopteri > Cyprinodontiformes > Poeciliidae > Poecilia > Poecilia reticulata. The sequence continues at coordinate 13,913,674 of NC_088839.1, read as the reverse complement.
TCGTCTTTATAGCACCTTTCCAAAGACATTATCATATTTTAACCCATTGCAAACATAAACTTCACCATGTTTTAGTGAGATTGTTGTAGACCAACACATAATTGTGCAAATAAGTACAATTATTCATGGTTTTCATTTTACAAATAAAATTCTGAAAGGAATTGTTTGCCTGTGTGTTCAACCCCTGTGCCCGATAATGTGTTGAACCACACAATGTGAATGTGCTTTAATTTAGCCTTTCTGGCAGCTCTGATTGAGTGATTTTGGTCTTTGTCCTCCTTGAAAGTAAACTTCAGTTCCTACCCATCTCTAGTTTTTTCAGCCTCTGAGTTTTTTTTTCTTGCAGGATTGTTTCTGTATTCAGCTTCACCCATCTTCCCATCATCTAGTGTCCAGCTTCCTTGTCACTAGTGAAGAAAAGCATGAAGAAGCCACCACTGTATTTGGCAGCAGGCATTGTGCATGCAAGGCAAATATCTCATTTGGTCTCATGCATTCCTCTCCCATTTGCTGCTTCCCTCTATGTAGCAAAAAATAATAATAAAAAAAAAGTTATATGCATAATTCAAATGTAATTAAGTTCTTCAAGTCATCTACACTGTTTGATAAGCTAGGAGCTTTAAAACATATTGTTTTTAAAGTTCCTAGCTTTAAAACAAGCTAGAGACAATATGTGTTTATTTTACGTATACGCATATATATATTTGATTTCTTCAGATTTTCACTTATCACCTTCCGCTTTCAATCACAAATGTAATTTAGAACTTGTTTTGAGTGAGAACATTTAAAAAAAAAACAAAGTGTTGCAGATAGGAGGAGGAGCTGGAAGAGAAGAGTAAGGGAGAAGATTAATCATGCCTTAAAACTGTAAACATTGATAAATATCCAAGTAGTTGCAGCATTTTGTGGGTAGGGGGAGCACATCTAAGATTATCTTGTCCCTGGTCCAGGCAAAGCTGTCAGCTGGCGTAATCACAGACATTACTTCAGGAAGCGAGTCTTCTGAATAAACACGTTCAGTTCATGTTTAATCTAATTACTTTTAACTCAAATCAAAATACACAGGCCTTTTCTGATTTGAGACTAAATTTTATAATTGTCTGCAGTTGTCAAACCCTTTCTATGCAAAATATCTATGTGTTATAATCATGAAAGGGCAATGGTTGAATGTGTTGTGATTACAGCAAATGGTTGCTTGAAATACAAAAAGTGATGATGAGCAAACAGCTGCTGATTACAGGAAACTGTAAAAAACAGTATTTGTTTTCTTTTAGTTTGATGTGTTGATGATAAATTTATGTCGCTGTACTCTGCTAATCTTACATGGATATTCTTATGAAACCAATTCCAGTTTTTCAGACCAAGTTTTACCGAGCTCGACCAATTACACAAATGTTGTTATTGTAGCTTTATCTTTAAAATAGTCTAATAATAGGCTGTCAAATTAAGAAACTGATATCAAGAGGAACAAAACTTTGAGATAATTTGGATATTTACATTATATCCGCCTTAATGAGTCGCCTTGTTGTTCATTTGTTCAGTAAAAAGCTAAGCACACTGTTATTAAATTGTTTTCCTTTTCCTTATAAATGCAAATCATAAACTGTTGACTTCACTGCCTCCTTTGTTGCTTTGTTGTTACGCCACAGCAAAGTACAGCATGAATAATAGTCCTTTTTTCTGCACAGAGTAAGCGGTGGTGGTGCGTGGGCGTATTTTGGGAGCAGTTTGACATTAAAAGATAAAAAGGGAAGAGTGCAGTGAAAGACGTGGTTAGTCACAGGTGTTCTGGCTGCTGACGTAAACTCCTTATGCTGGGCCCCGGGTACAATCACGTAATAAAGGACAGATTCCAGCGCATAGATGAGTGGGCTGTAACAGACACCATGAGGTTTACATTTAAGTACAAGTTACAGAGGTACAATGCATTGCAATGCTCTCCATCTTAAAATACACAGAGGCATTACTTAGGGAAATTGGATGTGTCCATGCTAAATCCATACACAGACTGATTTCCTTACAGATGGCGATAGAACAATGCCATGTGGATACAAAAAAACCTAAAGAGTAAAGCAAAGTCTTTTTAGTAGAATAATCAATACAAAAAAAGAAAACGATCCCCCTATAACTGCTGTTATTGAACTGTGACGTACAGAGCCGTACATACAAAATAAGTTATTGGATGAAGTAATAGGACTCCTAAGTGTCCCAGTAACACTTCACCCTAATCGTGAACTAGCGTTACAACTCATGTCAGATTTCATTCTGATGAAGGGAACAGAACTGTCTGAATAAATCCATTTGCAATCTTTTTCTTTCTTTTCCTGAAGATTTAAATGGGCACTTAATTTAATATTGCACTTGCCTTCATGAGGGGCACTCAGTGATGCTAGAAGGACTTACAGTGATCTGGACTTTAACTACGGAAGTTATGATTGTATCTTGGTAAAGCACATGCACCACAACATTTGCAGATTCTCTTTGCAATAGACAAGATGAAAGACAGACATGAAAACAAAAATCTGTCAAAGCCATAAATGAAAGCTTGCCACCTGAATCAAGTTACATGAAAGCAAATTCACCACTGACTCAGATTTTATTTTTAGAGGATTGCAATAAAAAGGGAAATCATGCACCTCAATAGAGTCCATTAACACTATTTTCCCCCCAAAAGACCATTTTAATAATTCTGGAGTTTTTCTTTCTAAACCGTTATTCATTTGGCTTAATACTTTTCCAGTCAGTGGACCACACTGTGTTTGAAAACAGGAAAATTTCAACCCGGATGGCAGGAAGTAAAATCTTCAGCACTTTCTTTTAAAGCAGGCAAGTTCTCACAGGAAATATAAAATATTTTAAAGTAAGATCAAACTTTCGTCTATGGGAGCCTCTTTTGTAAATTTAAAATAAATTAAAATGTAATTAGAAAGTGTTTACTGCCCATCCCTTTGCAATTTATGTAATTGAAAATCCATTCACATTGCCTGCGTTCCCTGTCCAAGTAATCAGGAGTCTGAAGAACACCACAAAATAGTAAATATAATAAAAGTGGCTTGTCTTACATCTGTTTATTGATCTGTTTTATTCAACCAAGGACTCAATGCAGCTCTGAGGAGAGCAGCCTGACGGTGCAACACCGTCTACCTCTACACTACCTCTCCCCTGTATTTCTTGTGCCCTTTTGGTGTTAGTGAAACTGCCAAATATCCAAAGGTAAAGAAAAAAAAAGCACAAGATTTCCAAGTCATGATGAAATGTAACATATAAATAAAGCAAATGTTTTGGTCACGAGTTAAAGGCATCTGGATTAATTACCGTTATCTTCAATTTGTGTTATTTTGCAAGTGAATACTTTGTCAGCAGACGCATCACCCGGAAAGAAGTGATGATGAGGTGGTGTGGGAGGAGATTTTTATTAAACGCAGAGCAAAGTATTTGCAAACAGGATGAGGTCAAATACACAGGGATCAAAGTTAGTCATATCGTTAACTTTTGGCCACATAAATGTGAAATAATGAAATACAAACCGTTAGAAATCATACAAACACAGAGCCTGAAATGTGCCATTTTCTACCACGTAATTGACGTAGCTATTTTAGACTCCGTCTTTTCACCAAAGCCACTGATGCATTCATATCTGTCACATGGTTGAAGTGGTTCTCATCATTTCTCAGGGTTGGAAAAAGTGTGTGGAGTGTCCCCTACACCCTGTGCATCGACTTCCTCACCTTTTGGCCAATACCCTGTGTTTCAGAAAACTCTTATGATTTCTATTGTTATCACATGTTCATGTTTGGAAATGTTTCAGTTTATGTATGGTTTACCTCATTCCTGTACTGGCCTTGTGTCTTTTCTCCATTCCCCTTTCTCAGTTTCCCATTCTTGGCTCATTCCCAGCTGCAGCTTTTCGCTAATAACCCACCTGTTCCAGTAATCAACATCCCAACACGGCTGGACACAAATAACCACTTTTTCAAAGCCTTATATTAAATGAAACTAAGTTTTTTTTCTGTTTTGGATCAATTGGGATTACTAACATTATTTCAATTATTCTAACCATCAGAATAATTAATGAACTATTCAGAGAATTTTATTTTTACTTCACTTCGCCTAAGCTGGGGACATGCTACACAACTCTTCAGTCTACACAGATTCTAAAAGGATTTGCAGTTCAGTTGTTTCAGCAGACTTTGTTTTAATCACAGAACCGGATCCAAAACCTAAAATCTAAGCCCTTTAAAGGATCACAAACTGCGTACATGAGGGGAGGGGGTCAAACCAACTAAAGTGAGCTGAACACCTTAAATTTGCGATGAAAACAGTTTTGGCCTGACGAGATTCCAAATAAGGAGCGTGAAGAAAAATAAAAAGCATGTGCAGTAAGTTGCCGTCCAGTCATTAACACGCTTATCCTTAAAGGGTCGCAAAGGGTGCTGGGGCCTTTCTCCAGCAGTCAGCAGGTGAGAGGCAGGGTACACTCTGTCTCTGTGTCGCAGGGCAACACAGAGACAGATTCACACTGAAGGAGAATTTAGAAAGAACAATTAACCTAATTGTGACGTTTTTGGACTGTGGGAGTGTAACACAGTAGTGCAGAGTAGTATTTTAAATTAATTGGCCGATAGGTTCGGCTATCGGAGCACAGTGGGGTGTTTAGATGACACACAAAGGCAGTTGGATGAATTTAAAAGCAAAATAAAATTACACACAATGAAATACAGAAAATGGTAGTAATACAGTTTTAAATATTTTGGGTGCATCCTGATAATCTGAATTCTAAACCGTAATAAACAAGTTAATCAAATTCAGTTCCAATTCAGGTTCAACTCAACACCGTTCACATGAGGAGAATTTCCTACACAGCAGTTTGTTATAATGTCCCAAATAAAAACTGGTCCAAAAGGTAATGTCAAAAATTCCAGGATGAAACAAAAGGAATGACAAATGTCTTTCAGTGGTCTCAGGTATAAATAACTGTGCGTGAAGATGTGAGTGATACAGGCCTACCACAGAGGACGGTGCAGCAAGACTCCAAATGGAAAAGAAGGAATCCAGTTCTTTCTCTAAGTCCAGGTGGGAACCATAGTCACAGGAGGAAGCCACCAAAAATCCTGACCTGTCAACAGACAGGACCGACAGAAATATAGAATTGTTATTAAGCTGTTCTAGCTTTAATCCATAAATCAAATTTCTGTAGAGATCAATTTGCCATAAAGCAATTCTCTTTTACCTCAATGCAGTATTTCACAGCATTATCAATTCACTTTTTTGTTAATTGCAAAATCATTTTCCAAACACAATATTAAACATTACATTTTACACAAAATCAGTAAAAGTTTACATTTGAATAATTAAATAGTTCAGATAAAGGCTATTATTTAACAACAATGTGATAAACAGAACAAAAATCCAAAAGAAAGGCATAGAATATGCTCACCGATCTCAAACATTTGGGGCAACAATATGGTGGCTCTCAGTCCGGACACGTGGGGCACTAGATAATGTAAAAAGGCATATTTTTCATGCTTTAACCTCAATAATATGAACTTTCATTGTGAATAAAGTAAGCATATACTATATTTTAGTCTTTACCTTCAGCTGAACGGAGAACGAGATGAACTTCCAGGAAACCAATAGCCAATTAGAGCTAACGAGGTAGCTCAAACAGTGCTCTGCCGAAAAAGTGTAGCTCAGTCTGTTTACTAACTTCACTACTTCCAGCTTAGAAGTCGGATGATAAACGGTAATTCTATTTGCAAAAGGGTTTGTTTCGAGTTCGTGTCTAGTATTTTTTTATGTCTTAAAGGACACGGACTCTCACGCAGTTTCTTCCTCATGTCGGATCTCTACCGCACACAAACAATGCTGCAGACACGGGGAAGAAGGGCGGGACCTACAGCGGCAATTTGCATTCTGATTGGTTGATACACACTGGAAACTAAACTTCCCATGACCTTACCACAGGGGCCGCGTTTCATTGGCTAATGCCCACTTTCCGTCACAGCACAGCTACCACGTGCATGACAGTCTCACAAACACAACCTACAGTAGTAAACACATGCATTGTACATTGTGGACTAGCAGACCGGCAGAAAGTTTTTGCGTCAGGACTCTGTCAGTGGGGTATCTGTACAGGCGATGTCCGGTATTATGTTCGTATTTGTGGAACTAAAATTCACAGATTTCCAAACTCTGAAACGGAATGCCTTGCTTGGATCAAAGCTTGTGCACGACCACATTTGCAGCTCAACCATCGTAGAATCAATAAGAACAAAGGAGTGTGTGCTGGTTTAAGTATTATTGTTTTGCTTTCTTTGTGTTTAGTGAATGAAAAAAAGACAGTCAATAATAAAAACATTCCATTATGAAAACCTTTTAGCCAAGTAAAGCATAATGGCAGTACCGATACAACTTCTACACCTTGAAGCCTGTCTGTTAGTCTTACGTTAGCTGAACAGATCAATATGCAATGTGTACAGTATCTGACATACATTAAAGATTTTATTTTACCTGAAAAGGCTTTTTACTAAACTGTAATCGTGTTAGCCACGCTAGCACTGAGTTCCGTGTATAAGGCCTAGGCACACGCAAACATTTGCCAACAACAAAAATCACTGGTTTCAAAAGTAACCCTCAAAACATTGAATGTCCGACTTACCCAGCCTTGCAAGAATAGGCATCAATGATCTTGTCCACAGCCATATTTATGCTGAGCGTGTGAGGATCTGCCGTTTTCCCCATCGACCGGTAGCATTTAGCTGTGAGGCGCACAATGTTAGAGGCATCGCGTGGCTCAAACACATTGATGTCGTCCAAGAAAGATGACATGAACTTGTTGGTTCCCCTGTCCATTGTCAGGTACTGATATTTTTTGAAAATCCGGCAGAAATGCTACACTAACCGACTCAGAAATACTCTGCAGAGAGTAAGTCGAAATGAAAGACGCCATGTTTACACATAGAAACTAAGCTCCGCGAAGCTTTGCTTGTGAGACATGCAGCCACGTGGGACTTTCGAGGGTCGTTTCTGGGCGAAGCTTGGTAAGGTCCATTGGCTAGGTAGACTACCTAGCTTCCCTAGCCTCTGTTTCTCAAGGAGACATCCCCATTTTATGTGGGTTACAGGGGTAAATCGGAGTACCTGGAGAATTCACGCATCAATAAGTGGGTGCCTTGCATGTGCAATCTACAAATATTCACCACGAAATTGATTAGAGGAGCAATAGTGATGTAGACCACCATGTTTAAATGAGGAATTTGCTCGAGTCACTGGCTTTCATCATGGAGAGTGTTAGAGAGCAGACTGGACATTAAAGAAAAATGAAGTAGAAAGTCATTACACTGGATGTGTAATAATTATAATAATAATAATAATACAATTCATGTAAATTAGTGTACAACTCATTTTATGTTTTTTTAAATGTTCCGAAATATTTGACAAGCAATGACTTCAGTCATTGGCAAATTCATATTTCTTTGAATGCCAGTTCACACCTACTTTTAAAAATATAGATGCTATACAGCATATACCAATAATTTTCATTGCAGGTGGGAGATCATTACTTTTGCCAATCCTCCTCCCAGTACTTTACACTTTCTGATGATCAGCATATGTTTTGCATATTCGCACGCTAAATTTATAATTTATTGCACCTACGATTCTCCTCATTTTACTTTCGCAATTCTGTTTGCATGTTTGTAGATCAGTTTTGTGTATGATATGATATTATATATATATATATATATATATATATATATATATATATATATATACACAAACCTTTTAGTGTATCAGGCTGTGTGTGGGTGTGGTTTTGTTTTTGCTTGTTTCGGATTTTTATATTTTTGCCGTGTAATTACTTGATTTTAGCTTTGTGCTTCCTAACTCTAAGTCATTGTTGGATACACCTCTTTACCAACACATGTTATTACCATGTGGTGCTCTCAGTTGTTTCCCTGCTTCTACGTTTTCGGTGTCTTTTTCCTTTCTGTGTGTGTACTTGGGAAACCCATTTTGACCAACCAAAATTTTATGCATTCTTCACATTGTTCCAATAATAAGATCAGGTGAATTGTTGGGCCAAAACCTGGGTGGAAATTATCTCAGTAATTGGTAATAATTCCAAAGATAAGAAAGTGTCAGGAGTCCCAAGACGGCAGCCTTATCTGTGAGATGTGCAGGGAATTAAAATGTGCAACCATCCAGCAACCTCCAATAAGTATCTCAACAGAGTCTCCCTCAAGCACACACACTCACACACGCATACGCACACACACATAGTATGTGCGACACAGACACACTTTCTTTCTGTGAAAAGGCAGTAAAGGCTGTATTAATTAGTTGCCCACCTTCCCATTCACTGATCTCCTTTAGGCTTTGTTTTGCCTTTGTATGCATTGGGTAATCATGTATAATTGTCCTAGGGTGTAAACATCAAGCTGCAAAGCAAGCTCATAATGAGCTTCTCATGGTCTGTGCAAATTGTCCTGTGGGTTAAACAGTATAGAGCATTATTGAGCATTATCTGAGTTACTCACATATACATATTATTTTAAAAGGTACTAGTGCAGATAATAAGAGAAGATATCTAAGGGTAAGGTATAGTCACGGGTTTCTACTGGAAGACAAATATGCATGGCCCTTTGTAAAGCAATTGACATTTTTGTATACTTTCTTCACTTTGCCATCTATTCACAGTATGTTTTTGACCTTGCTGATGTTCATGTAAAAAAGACAGGGGTTCCTAAAAACTGAACTTTTACATTGCATCTGCAGCAGTGATGATGTTCAATATAGAGGAACCTTAACCTAGGATTGTTAAGGTTGTCATGGGTACTACCTGGTAAAATGTAGGATGTTTCAGTGTTTCCGGGTGTAGAGAATGTTTGCAGGAAAAATAGTTGTACATTGTTAAATTTGTCGTTGAGTGTTTCAGCTGCTCTAACTGTGATAACACCACTACCAGTTGACTGTAGACTATTCAGCAGAGGGAAATTTTGACTGTATCACATTACAAAAATGTAGTGAGGTCCTACGAGTAACCAACCCTTTCACTAATGTTTTTAGAATCAGTTCACTTGCCCAGTTGCTGCCCAAGGCATGCAGAGAGCTTGGTTGAAAGGATTTCTAAATTATTTTGTGATTAAGTTCTTAATTAGTTGCACACACTTAGTAACTGCTATGAAACACATACGGTGGTGGAAGGCTCTTTGCTGATTCAAACTCATTAGCTAAAGTGTGGTGACTGAAGAATTTAACAGAAACCCAACACTTATAAAATGCAGCAGCATGATAAGCAAAGTTTTTTCTTTCATAGGTTCAAATACGTTAATTAGGGTGTTTGTTGATTTTGTTCTTATCAACCATGATGACACTTTGTGTAGTATGGTTGAATTAACTAGCAAGCACAGTTTAACAAAGCAAGAATAAAGAACATTCTTGCTTTATTCTTAAGATTGTCTGCAGTTATTATTCCATCAATTGGTGCAGGGCGAGAACTGAAAAGATCAAGCAGATGCTTCTTTAATCTGATAATCATAGTCAGAAAATGACAGATGCAGGGACAAATTCTAGTTTATTGTTGCCTTATTTACCAAACTGCTTATCAATGATTTACAAGGTGTAATCATTGATAATTTTACTATAAAATCAAGCCACAGTTTTCATAAATCTGTCATGATTTATTATGCAAAACTGGTAGTATAATAATACAGTAGCAGCACAAAAACTAAAACATTCAGACCTTTATATAAAAAAGAGAGCTTGCTGCAAATGACTTGTATGTGAAGTTCTACAAGATGTAAAACACAAAACAAGTCAATACGATTGCCTTAAACTGCAAGCATCTGAGCTTGAAAACAGCTGGACCACTGAGATACCACTGTGCCTGAATATTCCACCTGGTTTATTATGAATATCCAAACTCCCAAAAAAAAAAAAAAAACAGTTTTCCCCGAATCCTTCTCATGTGTCAAGAAGGGCAAAGCCATGTGCTATCTGGAAGGAGAAGAAAGCCAAAGCACCTGCTCTTATTACCATAGCTCCCCTGGAAGCATTAGGATGCATATTGACAACAGGACCTTGTGCAATTACAGGCTTTATCTTCCTGCTTGACAAACTGTGCGCTTCATTATAAGCTTTTAGCTGACACCTTACCTCAGCCTCCCCCGCTGGATGATCAGTACTAATGCGCAAAATGAAATGGCTAAGAGGTTTGTTAAATTCATCTGAATTGTTTAACCATCATTTTCTTTTTAAATAGTTATTTAAGCTTCCATTAGCAAGCAGATGCAGAGGATGACAGCTGAATGAAGAACATTGATGGACACAGAGGAAGAGCATTTAGTAATGTGCCAACAACTCAAAGACGTTTCAAGCGAAACATTATTATGAGAAACAAGGCAAGTTGCAATTCCGGTTATTGATTAGGTGTTGTCATTTTATTTCTAAGGAATAAGGAAGGCAGGTTAACAAGTTAGATTTTGTGCTTTGTTCCCACATTTATTTTAAATACATTTCTTGTTTAAGACAGAGAGGTTTGTCCTGGTAAAACAGGCTACTTAGTGTTTAGAGACAGCGTCACTTGCTGAGTATGTGGGAGTTCATGTAATCTACATTCATTTTTTACTATTTCCCAGGTCCAACAATGGCACTGGCCTTTTGTGTTTTTCTTTTCATAATGTATGAATTGAGATTTGGACTGAGATTTTCATCCTGGAAACTTCCAAGAAACCCAACATGCAATTTTGGGATCTTTGAGAATGTGTCCTTGCATTATTTTGCCATTTTTCTTTGAAAATTTTCTGAAAACATTATTTATCCAAATAACTTTTGGGACAATTTGTTGCTGTGAGCGTCCACGTTTTTATGTTTGCATGTCTCCTCATGCTCTGTTATGGATTGGTGACCTTTCCACAGTACCTTCCATATTGACCATTGGCAATTGGAGATTAGCATTAACATCATGCAAACATTAAGTGGGTATAGAAAAAGTTTGTTTGATGATTCATTATTAATCCATAAATTATAAGTCAGGTTATGTATTATTCTTTTCAGTCCAGTCTTTAGAGGTCTTAGGTTTAAACCTTAGTCACTTTAATTCATCTATTAACTCATTCAAACCTTCAACCATCCTGCAACCACACCCTGCCGTGTTAAATTAGCCCAGAGATGGATCAGTCTGTGTTTGCCCAAGTACTGAATTTCAAAAATAACCTAAATTAGGTTGTTTTCACCCAGCTGCTTTTACTGTATTAACTTTTCTTGGCAATGAGCTTAGACTGCCTACAGTCCTCTTTGTGCTCTGGTTTTGGGAGTTCCTCATCATTGCAAAAGCTTTAGTGGTGGAAATATTATTGGGACGTCTAGTCTTTTCAGCCTGGTTTTGTCATAATATCAGAAATCCTTGCAATTGCCTATTGAAGAGAGAGGATTCTTTCTAACCACTAATTTCCTGCCAAGTGTGAGGTATTGCTATGAAGAGAATATTAAAGTTTGTAGGCTGATCAGGGAAACGTCTTCAGTTCAAGTTGCTCTCTAGCAAATTATTTTGAGCTCCGAAGACGCAGATCTTTTTTTTTTCATTGTCAATTGTATGTAAATATAAGTATGGGCAAGTAGGAGGACTGCTGATTCATACTTCAAGCTTTCATGTTTGTGTTGTTAACTATATTGTTCATTTCTGACTTCATTGTTGTTCTACCAATCCAAGACACAAACAAAGAGACTGACTTCCTTCATTTTTGCCTCTCTGCTTAAAAATCAAGGTTTACGCAAATGGGTTAGCTCTAATTACAAATAATGACTGCAATGAGACGTTGCAAGTGGTTACCATAGAAACTCTGCAGATGCCATGCCAGTGGGTGTTGTGTTGATATATGGATGTTGCGTACAAAATGCTGCCCGTTAATTAAATATGCCAGAGCTGCAAATGTTCAGACATATCCGGATGTGCTGCAACACACTTTTTTTTTTTGTTTCCCCTCTTTATTAGGACCGGTTGTCTACATAATGTTTGTGTAACCAAGCTTAAAATGAAAGCAGAAATATTTTTCTCAGTATTAAGTGTGCATGGTATTGTCATCTATCTAAAGGAGTAGAAACTACAGGCTGTGCTTGTTGCCTCCATAAGGAGAACAGCCAGGGAAAAAATAAACAATGCAGACACGGTCTGCCTGCTTAAGACAAATGTATGAGTTTCACATGTGTAGCGAATATCAATTACTTTAATGGACTTTTAAATCCATAGCACAACCAGTCTCACTGGTTGCAAAAAGTCCCATCTGTCTCTTCACTTATCAATAAAATTAATTAATCCAAAGATGAATTGCTGACCTTTGCATGGAGTTCTTAACAATTCCTCTAAAAGGAGGCAGAGCAGATTTCTTATTATTTTTATGGCTAGTATTTATTTAAAGAATACGTAAGAGAAATCAGTTTACTGAAGCTTTTAAAGACAAAAACGTACATCACATTGATGAGCTATATAAATGATCAACCAGACAAGCATTTCTAAATCTAAGATGCACAACTTTTTTGTTGCCTGAGATAATATTTCTTGTCTACAACTTAGATATAAAGTATATGTTTGATTATTAGATGCCAGGAGGAAGTTGCTCTGGATGATCTATGTCAGAGTTTATCACTTAGGGAGTTTGGTATGACAATAGGAAAAGGTTAAAGGTCACTGGAGAATCCACTTGCAGATACATCAGTATCTGCTCTGGTCATGAAGGGAAAACACCTTTGGGATCTGACACGTTTTCTGGTATCAGCCGCTCATGGAACCTTCTGCATCCTCACATGGCTCCTTTACATTTGTCTCTTTGGCTTAAAGACTAACTCAAGAGGATAGCATTGCCTCTGTCTGCCCCTAGTGGTCACTTTCAGATAGGACAGTGGTGTCTTAGCTTCACTTTAGGTTTTGGATGGTTCTCCACTTTAAACTTGAACCAGGTTATCAAACCAGTTTAGAAGGATATCACTCAAATTTGACAAATGACCATAGTATTCAACACAAAACAATTGAAACTGCTACTACAATGAATTTGCTGCTCTTGGTGACTTGGTTGGATTAATTTATTCGGTAACACTTTATTTGAAGTGGGGTGAATAAGACTGACATGACACTGTCATAAACACCTGTCATGAACATGAATAAGCCTTTATGAATATTATGACTGTTGTCATAAAGCATCATTCGGTAAATTATGATACTTTTAATACAAAGTTGTCATTCAAAATGTCTTGTTATGACAACTTGACATTAACCAAGAAATCATTACTGATATAAATGTTATAATTATACTGATTGCACTTTAAAAATTAGGTAACTTTATGTTATTAAAGGTAAAGTTAAACAGTAATGATTTCTTGTTAATGTTAAGTTGTCATAACAAGACATTTGAATAATGTCAACAATCTGCTTCAGGCCACAAACAGATGTGTGTTTGGTTAATTGTGGGAAAAAAGTATCATGCTTTGTGGCAGAAAAGCTGGCTTGCTTTCTTAAACATTATAAAATGTGAACCAACAAGCACGAGTAAAGCCACTGAAGCTGAATAGGGTTATTAGTTTTCTGCTCTCAGGCAACAAATTTGTGTATTAGATTTTACATCCTCCAGGGTCAGCTCCATGAAGCAGAGCTCAGCTTGACTATTGAGAGTTTCTGAATGTTTAGCCGAGTTCTTCTCTTGTGTTTGGTTCCACAAGCAAAGCGACGTTGTTTGAGGCAGAAATGTAATTGTTTGCTTTTAAGTTGGTGGAACGCCGAATCACATCCTCTGATGATGCAAAGTATTTCTCTTGGTCTGTAATTAGAAAGTGTGGTCAGATACCATGATAGAGCATGATCAATGATTTTGTGTGAGAATACACTCACTCAGAAACATAAGTCCAATTAGTCTCTGCAGTTTTCTTGCACTCAACAGCTCCCTTAGCCACCCAGGTAAATCATCAGTTTCGCATAAAAGCAAAGGCTGAGCAACTGTGCAAGAAATTTTAAAACTTTCTCAAAGCTAAGTTTAACTAAATTACTTTCCATTTTAATTAAAATTGCATATAAACACAAAAATGATCATCCTAAAGCTTGAGTATGAGGGGGAGGAGGGTGTCCCCTCAATGTTGTAATATTAATGCAGCACTGCAACACAGATTCCATTGCAAGACAGTCTTATTGAGGTGATGCAGCAAACATCAAACCATATTTTAGGAAACAAAAGTACAAATAAATATAAAACTATTCCTCAAGAAATATTTTTCCTGTTCTATTATTATTATTATTATTACTATTACTATATACTATTCTGACCTGAGAGAAGGTGTAAAAAAAAAAAAGTTTTCCTTCTAACAATTAGCACAACTGTATCTTTAAGGGTAACAGAAAACAAAATCTAGGTTTGCATTTGTAACAAATATAATCAGGATTAGTGTTCCCAAAAGTGAGCAAAGCATGGGTCACATTACTTGGAAGTGACTTTAGCAGTTTTCAAATAATAGCACTCTGGGTTGATTATTTCCTTCAGCATTGTTTGACCTCAGCTGACCAATGAATGGTAAATAAACAAAACAGCTTAAAGACCTATGACCCATGATAGATACCATAATGGAGATGGATGTGAGGAAATGTAGGCCACCAGTAATATTTAACCTGCTGAGGTCAGAGTAGATAGCAGCATCGAAGGATCAAGTGCCTCCATTTGACAGAAAATCAAGGTCAAGGTTATCATAGGCTGTTTGCCTGAATTCACTTCTCAGCCCTAACATGCAATGCTACAATGCATATACATTATATATTATATATATAATATATATATATATATATATATATATATATAGATATACTGTATATATAAACCAAACAATATTGAATATTGAAGTCATACTGAAGTTAACCAAATAAAAAGGCATTTGGTACAGATTTACTCCTCATTGGTAAAAAAGGTATTAAATTCTTTCAAAAGATTGAATCATTTGTTGAGTTTCCCTCAAAACTCTGATATCAAAGGACAACCAAGTGCCCTCTGACAGGAAGGTTACATCTGGACATAAAGCTATGCTTTTGCACCACTTTTCAGTAGCTAAACAATACACAGTCTTGCAAATGGCTTTGAGTGACTCCAGTGAGAGGTCTGCATCAACGCAAATGCATTATAGCTGCAGGAGGTCTAAGTATTTGCATCTTGACATCCACCATTATATAAGCAGCACTATGTGTTATTTTCCCACCCACGCGCATGGATATGTTTCAGTTCTCCATTTTTATTTATTTACAGACCTTACAGTATCTGAAAAACTTTTTGAACAAAACACAAACTCCTAACAGAAACAAACAAAAGAATAAAGAACTCAATAATAAACTGAACTGTAATCTTGGGTGTTCTTTTACATTATTTTTCACAAAAAAAAGCCTCCATAAGTAGCCTGATGTGAGTATGAAGAACTGATTGTCTCTCCTTATTTATCTCTCCAGATACACACACTGCAACCTCGAGTGTGTTTGTGGGAGTTTCCTGCTGAAGGAGAGACCTTCTTTCCAGACGCCAGCACTCAGAGATCGTAAGTAAATGCTGTATTTTCCGTTCCGTTTTGTTTTAACTCTACCAAATCCCTGCATTACTGTGAGAATCAGTGAGTTAATATATTGCAGCGAGACGATTTAATCTAAAGCTAAAAGGGCTATTAGACAGAGCGTGGGTTATGTGTGAGGCAGTATCCTATCGCCCGTCTCTTTTATTTTGACCTGACAGAAACACAAAGGCAAATAAAACCTAATTGCACAAAGACGAACTGCCAAATCCCCCATCAATGAGCCACATCCAAAAGCTAAATAATTTTCTTAAACGTATATCCTCTTTGTCAACGTCTGATCATACAATAATAAGCCTTTCAAAGTGCACCGTGAGCACCAGTGATTTACCCTCCAACACTCTCAGCCTTGCCGTCTTTCTTTAGAGACATTATGTTCATCTAGTCAAAGCTGTGTCTCGATGGAAATCCCCTGTTTTTATGACACTGCAGTAAAGGTGCGATCATTTCAACAGCAGTGATGTGTGTGCTTGTCCGCTGCGGCTTTTGCTCACATCTGAAACTCTGCATTGATTCTATGCCAGAGAGCTGAGAGCCAGGGCCGAATGGGGTCCTCTGTGATGGCCCAGTGTACCTGCCAGTACTTGAACAGAACAAGGACTTATAATATGCTGTAGGGTAAAAGTTTGCAATCAATAGCGTAATCAAATCTGAAGCAACCACAAGCGTTTAAAAAGAATGCATTTTAAATCCATTTAAATGAAGATTACAAATGTTTTTTTATATTTTGTCTGCAACAGACTAGTATTAAAGTGTTTCAAAGCATCCATTAATCTTTGTGTTAATCCATCAGTGAAGCCAACGCTGTATTATGCAGAACGAGTAAAATGCTTTCTCTAATTACCATATTAAATACAATTTCTGGAAACATCAAAAACATTTTGCTCATCCTCACAAGGCTTTAGCATTATAATTAATTCACTGGCCCATTTATTGTCTCGTCGTGGTTGCCACTTAGCGCAGGTAAAACCTCTTCTGTGCTGAATCACTGCCACGTATCTCACCCCGCTCTTTAATGTAGATCAGTGGCATGGGAAATTGAAATGGAAAATGTTCCTGCTTAAGTCATAAGTCATGTGCCCAAATATACCATTCACATTTAGAAAATCTGAGGGAGATCTCATAACGGTATATCTACTTTCAGAAACTGTCAAAAAAGGAGAACATTTCTGGTTTCATGTGATCAGGTGATAATCTATTTCTTAATTCAACAAATGGAGCTTGTTAATAAAATAATGATACCTGCTGTATATATTCATGCAAAAAAGTTTTGGCCGAGTAAGAAATATGTTGTACATTCTTTAGTAGGACATTTCTTTAAATTAGCAATAAACTAGACTGCTGACTTGGAGATGCTTTGCAGGCTTATCTTTGGTATCTTTTGGTATCTTTGTCTCTTGCACATGACCATATTCAGCAAAGACTCATTTTTATTATGCAACAATGCTAAAAGAATTGTGATCTTGAAAAGCTGTCGCATTATTGTTGTGGTTGTGATGTAACGAGTGAAAACATAAATACAGGTGGGACTGAGCAACACCTGACATCAGTGCATTTACTGACCAATAGGTACTAATGTGATCAAATTAATCTATAAAAGTTCCCTTATCTCTTCATTTCTTGCTTGAAAGGAATCATCATAAGTTTTGAATTCCCGTCTGTTTTACAAATCATTAAACCTGCAATGTAGCAAGAGGAATATGGCATTAATCTGCAATAAGCAGTAGACCAGAGTTAAAGTTCAATTTTATCCATCATTTTTCAAATTATATTACTCTACCGCTTAATGCCATACATAGGCAATTCCAGTTATAATAAATATGGCACAATAGGACTATGGAGCTATAAGACCTTTTTAAAAGTGGTGGACAGCACAGCAGGGAGACTCACCAACTCACAGGCATAAGAGAAAAAATATTTCATTTTAGGAGGTAAACATATTTGACATTTTCCTCTAGCTGTGCCTGACAAATAAAGTGCCACTCTTGAATATCTCAGTGTTCCCACTGGAAAGGAAAGGCTAGTGTCCTTCAACACTTCACGCTGATCTGAGCAAACTGTGACGAGAAGAGAAAGCCACAGAGCACTTGGCAAGTTGATCAAACAACACCAGAAAAGACATAAAAAATATTGTGGAAGGAACATAATAAGCAAATGCAAAACTATTTCTATTGTAAACAGAAGAGTTTGCTTTCCTGCATCTCTCTGTGTATGGAGTTATGTTCTAGAAAGAAAATCCTTCTGCAATCCTTTGCTCTGCCTTTAATGATCTCTGAGTTCATGAGAGACCAAGCTAAAGAACAGCGACATCTTAGTCTCTAAAGATCCAGCACTGGGGAAAGTTGTGGTTGATAAGCAACTGCCAGGCATATTTTACTTGTGGCAATAAGATATTAAAAATGTAGAGCTAGATCTTGGCCCTTACATTAGACCAAATTCAACCAAGCATTTGCAGACGCAAAATGTGTGCGGTCAAGAACCTGTGCACACGTCGACTTCTGAAATGAGACGCAGACTGGGGGCTAAAGTGGCGGCGGTGGTTAATCTCCGTCCTTGGGGAAGACACTTCACCCGCCTTGGTCAGACGTCCCGATACTGTCAGAGAAAAAATACCATCCGCTGAAAGCTGGTCATAATTTTGGCTGAGCAGAAAAAGAAACTTTACATTCATGAAGGGGGATTGAGATGATGTAATAGTTCTTGTTTTTTTATTCTCACATTACTATAATCTAGTAATTTTACAATCTGAATGCTGTACAATTTTATTTTCAACAAATGCTTATTTCCAAGTTAATTAGTTAAAGGAATGCATCATTCCATGATGCATTCCTTTAATGCATCATGGGCCATCATCCAGAGGGCCATCATCAGTGTGTGTATGTGTGTGTGAATGCTTGAATGACAGTGTAGTGTAGAACGCTTTGGGGACCTTTGAACTTGAAAGTGCTATACAAGTACAAACCATTTACCATGCAACCTGCAACATGACTTATTGATTAAAAAAACAAAAAACACTTAGACACTCCAGTCAGATATTGTTCTTAAGGACGTGGACCTGGATGCTTTGTTTTATTCAAATAATAAAATATATTAATATTTTTCTCAATGTCTTTAATTCCTTCCCTGGGATCACTGTGTTTTTGGCTAAAGAGAGGGCAGTGATGTGTGTGTTTTCTTGCAAGTGTATTTAATGCAATCTGCTTTGTGAATCCATTGCAGAAAGAAAAAAAAATCTAATTGCTTGTTTAATGCAATATAGAAAATTGATGAGATTGCTGTGCTCCATTAAGTTCTTTATGTCTGAGACATACAAACATTTAAAAACAGCCTCCCAGTAAAGCTGTTTCCCTGAACCGAGCCCGTCCCATCGGGCTCCTCCTGAATAAGTAAATGCTTTAATACTGGCTCAGGTAGAAATCTCAGGTCAAGACGTGTCCCTTACCATTTCGTTGCATCGCTGATGTGGCAGCAGACCCAGTGCAACAGTTGCGTCAATAAAATTGATCAACTCGAATTTACACTGTAAAGGTCTCTCGAGTCGTGCATCGGGATCATCCTGCCTCGCTGACTCCATACGCCCTGTTCAAAGTTGCAGAAAACAGCAGCAGTCAAATGAATCCATCAAAGGCCAGACTGGTTTTTCCTTGTGGGAAGCATTTACCCAGATCAAAATGAGCAGACAGCTTGTCCGCCTCTTGTAGCTTATTCTTATCTTACGCCTGAAAGACTTGCTCCGCTTTATCCCCGGCCTCTCCGTGGCGGCTACAAAGCTTGACGTTTACTACTCACTGTTCCATTCTTCCTCTGCTTTAATCCTACATCTCCTTCCTGACTTCTGTACACCACCACACATATGTTTTGTTTTCTCCTTCTGCTCCTTGACAGTCGAACGCTCTGTGATGGTGAACCCCAAGAAACCGTTGAACACAACATATTTATCTGGCCCCTTGAGCTCAGAGACAGTGAGTTCCCTTGGATTTATTTATTTATTTTTCCCCCACCGTTTAGAAAGAGAGAGAGATTGCCAGCATCTTCAGAGTGATCACACAGCTGGGCTTGTGCCAACGAGGCACTGGAAGAAGAAGAAAGAATGTGGTGACATCAGTGTTGCTAATCAAAGCCGTGTACTGCGAGACTACAGTCGGCCTATGAAAAATAGGCAGCGCTTCCCTTTTCTACAAGCCTGACTGGATTAAAGCCAGATCTTTTGTTCGGCAGAGATGACAGAGGGATTTCTGTGCCAACATAAAGCCGAATGCGTGCGACCGTACATGTGTGCGTCTTACGAGTTGTGGGTGCGATCATCTCCCGATTCATCAACACGGTACGGGCCTTCTGTCACAACAGTGACGTTGAGCTTCTCTGTCACGCTGGGTGACACAGCACTCCAATTAATCACAGAAAAGTACCACTAATGAAGTCATTATGTATTCCCAGAGTTTCATCTTGACATCCACTTTTCCCAGTAAAAAAAACAACAAAAAAACGCAGACACAAAGCTACACGTAAAAAGGCTTGAAGGCGCCATGCCTTCAAGCCTTTTTAATGAGTAAGCAAAAGTGGCAGTTGACAAATGAAACCAACTATGAATATGACGCCGTCGGTTATAATTAGACCTACTCTTTAAGTTTATACACTTTTCATCCTAGTGTTGCTGACATTTTTTTTTAACCTTTGCTCTAATTTTTTGTTGTCTTTTAATTTGTGGGATAATGAATGAAGAGTTGTGGGGCACAAAGTTAGAGTAGCAGTTAAATCCATAGTTTGTTACAACCTAAATATAAGGTCTCTGCCTCCTTTGGGTGGTAGATCGTTTTATTTTGGTGATAAAATAGAAGCACCAATATACATAATAAAAGCCTGAGGCTGATATAATAACGTCTGGTATGGATGATAAGCTGCTAAACATAAATATACAACGACTGGCACTTTTTACAAAGTACTCCTGTTTAATGTCTTCTGTCAAATAACGAATCAAGATTTAAAAATCATTCTGCACACGAGGTTACGCTTATTCTATACAAATCAACTGAAAAAAATATACTCAAAGCAAAACACCCTCACTTCATAAGTGTGCACAACCTTAAGCTACAACTTTCTTGATGAACAGCTCGATTCAGTTTTAGCATTTCTTTGAACGTCTATCAACATCCAGCATCTTGACTTGCAAAGGTTTTGCCCACTTTGTGCTTCAAGGATTTCCCAAATCTACCAGACCGTGAGGACATCTTTGGGAGACCCCTTAAATTCTTAGATTTTGTTCTGGACTCTGGATTTGGGTGTAGGCTTGGATAAATTGTAACGCTGAGAAATACACATTTATTTTTTATCTCCATATTTCCAGCAGACTCAAAAGATCTTGGGTCAGAACTGACTGGCATTTAGAAGCGATTACAATTTTCTCTCTTCTGAAATAAACCCTTTTTCTGAAAAATATACTTGACTGGTGATGCTTCAATCACAGTGTTTTACTGTGGGTAGTTTTTTTTATTATTTAGTATTGTTTTTGTGTCTATGTTTTGGACATTTCTGCAGCTCCCAAAGGATTATTGTCAGGCTCTCTGTAGGCTTCCTCACAAGTTTCTGCCTTTCGTCATTTTTTTTGAACACAGTCCAGTTTTTGTATTTTTTTTGTTCTCCACGCCTTTTTGTTTTTTAGTTGCTGAAGACTTTCTTCCATGTGCTAATAAATTTGAACGATTTTTTTTGTATCCTTCTCCTGATTTATATCTCATACAATGAGATTTTCTGATCCTTTGCACCCTCCCTGTAAACTTTGGCTTTTGCAAAAGGATAAAATGAGCAAATGTTTAATTGTGTGGTTAATTCAAACCAAATTGAATTAAACCACAATAAAATGGCTTTAAATAAAGAAAGCCAATTTATGTGGTTAAATGTTTTGAACACAATGCCAGCAACACATTTCAAAACTTCTGGCAAATTAGCA
This sequence comes from Poecilia reticulata, assembly GCF_904066995.2. Lineage (NCBI taxonomy): Eukaryota > Metazoa > Chordata > Actinopteri > Cyprinodontiformes > Poeciliidae > Poecilia > Poecilia reticulata. Next base: position 13,892,142 of record NC_088839.1, on the reverse strand, counting down.
TGTTTACAACTGTGTTGCATCACCTGTTTCCTACTCGCCCTGTTGTAGAACTGAGCCACTGTGTGACTTCACTTTGTTGCAGTCACATTTTCTTTAAGAAGAGGCAAATATAAGTGGCTCACTGCAAGCAGGTACATTTTTATTACAGAGCCTTGCTTTGGCTTTAAACTCAGTTAACAGATTTATATGCCCTCCTGTAGAAGAACAGAGGTGGGTTCAAATTCAGATTCACAGTCAAAGGGAAAGAAGTGAGGAGAAAATAAGCAAAATTGTTAAGTAAAATAGATCAAAGTTAGGGCTCTCTATCAAACTAGAACATTGTGTAACATTGTAAAAATGGGACAATGTGTGATAAAAAAGAGCTCTTGAGGTCAATTCAGGCCTATTTGCACCTACGCTTTGAGGACACATGATGTCTTATGTGCCTTGCTACTTTATTTTCTTACCTCAAAACAATCTTTGAACTTAGCTTTGGTAAATCAGTTAATTTCTGTTTGCAGTTCAATATTTTGATCATTAATAATGATCAAAATATTGATCATTATCAAGAATTTAGTATTTAATATAAGAATTAAATACTCAATCTTATATCCAATTCAATTTAACTCTAGATCAGTTTTGGAGGTTTTTTACTCTTCCTGTATTGTTTGATTGTGATCTCAGTTTAGGCCAGTCCACATTATGAAACACATTGTATTACAACCTCAGCAAATTCCCGCTGGAAGATATAATTTATTAGGCCGGAGCAGCTCATTCACTCCGAAAACTGTTTTCTTTTTTGATGTTTTTTGCTACTATTCTCTCCTCAATTGATTTGGCTATCTGGAGGCCTGAGTATGTGCAGAACTCACAAAAGTGTGCAGACATGCCTGTTGTATAGAAATGTATGCATTTTAAGAGTTTTGCAAAAAGTCTCAACAGAAATAGCTCAACAGCGCCCCTGGTAACTTAAAAAAAAACCCTCCTCATATACCTTTACTTTATCATAAAGATATGAAATTTGGTTAACTTATAGAACTTCCAAGATCTATACAAAACTAACTTATATCCATGCTCTAAAACAAACTGAATGCCAGCCATCTTGGAATGAACCTACGATTTTCAACGTTTTTTTACCCAGTTTTAGCCTCCGTATTTGATCAAACTCCTTCCAGAGGTTTTTATCAGTCCGTGTGAAAATCGATGAGTTTGCTCAAAAGGCACCAGTGCCTCTAAAGTTATCAAAATCTTCAACTTTTCACGCCTGTTGAAGGGCCGTAGTCAAGCCTCAAACTTCAATTACGCCCCAAAAACTCAAATTGTCGCAACTCCTGCAAAGAAAGGCTGTGGTTGGTCCTCATCTGGCATCTAGAAAATCTCAGTGATCAAGCTCCATGCTTCACTTTGAATGGTCTACATTTGACTCCCTAATCCTGATCAACATCAAACTGTGCTCAGTGACAGAAGACAAGTTGGTGTAACTCAGTGCACAGTACAGAGACATCTGGCAAAGGGGTGTGGCCTTGAAGCCCCCAAGACAATGAAGAAAAACTAACTGAGCCATAAAATTTTTATTATTTAATAAACAGAACAAAAACACAGCTGATAAACACAAAACATAAATGCAGTGCCACATACAGCATGTTCTTCTAAAACTTTGATGCGTTGTTATAAATCAATAATGTATCCACACAGATGTGAAAATTTCTCGGGGCAATAACACAAATTGTGATTAAAAAGAAAACATCTCTGTTACTTCAAGTTTCTACTTTCCCATAGTTACTGTTGAAACATTTTTGGCCACTTTTCTGCATCTTCTTTGCATATATGTTTTTCATTACATTACTGAGCTTTAACTCTTATTTTGCGATGCAGCCGTTAACTGTGTTCACCGACTGCGTTTCTTTGAAATGTTCTTGAGGCCATGCATAAATTTCATGCTCGTTTTCAATGTGGTGCTGCCAGTAGCCCCAAAATATCATGTCTATTCAATAAAGCTCCCAGCATATGGAAATTTCTCTGAATTCGCTAACGATTTTCACAATATCACATGCGGAACAAAATGAGCCCGCCACAATCATTCGTAAATCATCATCTTAAATTATTTGTATTTTGGCCTCGGCCTTCTAAATAGTGAACTCCTTCCTATCATTATAATCGTCTTTCTCTTTACTTTGTATTGAACCTTGAAAACAGAAGTGAAAATATACAATGCTTTAATGTTCTCAAGAAGGAATGACAGCTTTCAGTTCAAGACTTTACAAAGACTCCAGTTTAGAGATTGGAGTAATAAGTCCCCACAGTGCGCTAAAAGTCTACTTCTGTTTTTTCAGCTTTATTCTCTGGGTTCAGCTGTACTCTGTACACCGTGTTGAACACATTCACGCAGCCACTTTTTCGAGAACTTTGAAACGGAATAATTGCCTTTTTTACTTGATGAACTTGATGAAGTTCATCAAGAGTCAAACGATTCCAGGACTCCTCCTGGAATCGTTTGACTTCTCCTGGAGTCAAATGATTCATATGGGCATCGTCTAATGGTGGATTCTACGGGAAATTACCTGCATTTTTGGGGTATTTTTAATGCCCAAAACAAAATCGACACTTTCCATCTGAGAGCTTGCAGGGAAGATGACACAGCCTCGAGAGCTGCTCTGTGTGTGTGTGTGGGTACAGCCATGGTTCAGCTGTTATGCACACAGAGGCAGTCCTTGTGGACACCCATTATCGATAATCTTTGCTTTCCCCCCAACTTTACACTTGACAACAACACCTTCTGCATCATCGCTTTAAGTTTCAGCTACGTTTAGAGCTGGGCCGATGAAGCCACAGCTTGGTTCATTCTAGGTAAACAAAGCCAAAAAACAGCAGGAATGTAGTTCTTAAGATTTTTGAGAGGCAGTTTTCTCACCTGACATGTTTATTTTTTTTTTTAAACAAGATTTTGTTTAAGAGGTGCTTTAAACGTTTGAATTTACAAACACAATTTTAAGGGACTACCTTAGGTTCACAGTTTCAGACTCCTTTTGTTTACCAATGACCAAGGTATTGCAAAATGTGAATCAGTCCAGTCGTTTTGGGAATTTGGCCGTAACACTATACAGTGTAAGAGAGAAATGAACAGATATCAATGAGCTGAGAGATGCCAGGTTTCATTATAAGATAATCGATGTGCTGAATAACATCACGACTTATGTTTTTCAACATTTTCTGTCAGATAAAATATGGAAAATTGATGAGAATTAGATTATGTTGAAGCTGTGAACTTCCAACAAAATGTTTCGGTGGTAACCCTTGAATGCTGCATAGTTTTCTAAATAATTTAGCAAGAAAAGATGGAAAGGAATGAAAGTGGTTTGTGAAGAGGGCTGAAGAGGACTGGGGCAATTAGTAACTATACATCTGATGGGAATCTGCAAGCCTGCTGCATTATTCACCACAACTGGAAAAAATGACCTCCATGACAGCAACATAGACGATGTAAAAAAGTGTCTTGTAAAAGCACAGGATTTCTGTGAAATCCAGCATGTGAAGTTTAGATTTTTGGTTTGGGTGGAAGCAAACCATTTAGACACAGGTTTGCATCCACCCACAGCAATATTGGATTAACATGAACAGCCACTTTGTTCAGATCGACACTTCTGTCTTTACAGTTGAGGATTGTTGTTTACAGTGCAGGCAATGTCCAGTAAGCTTCATAACGGTGGAGCTGCCGTGTCGCACGCCTCATGGCCAAGCGTTCACAGTTGGGTCAAATCTAAAACTTCGACAGAGTCCGTGCCTCCAGGAGTCAAACGATTCTCAATAGCTGAGAGCCCAGACCCTCAAAGTGCAGTACAAGGGGCGCTTCCCAGCTTTTACCAAGTTGGGAAGCGATACCAGAAGAAAACAATTTACGGAGTAGTGAAGATGTTTGGAAGGCAATAAGATTAAAAACTTAAAAGAATATAAAATATTTGTACTAGTTTCAGCTCCACTTACAAAACTAATCCTTTCAACGGTTTTCTTCGGCCTCTGCATCCATGTTAGCATCCATCACGGCACGTAGAGCCTGTGTGTCATGTTCCGGCCCAAGCTCAAGAAATGTTGTTCTCCTGGCGGCCTCAACGCTCTGTCAGATCTTTGTTATGGACGTATCCATACGAGTTGTTTTCCTCAGGGAAAGAGTTTGTCTAACCTGATGAGAACGCTACAAAACCCATGTTAGAATCAATCACCAGTCAACTGTCCAACATTGCATTCCTTAACATCTACCTAGAAGTTGATTTTCTGAGTACACGCCATTTGTTTATTAATCTCCTCGCCATATCTCATAAGCCTCTCTAATAGCAGGACGATGTAAAAGTGACTTGTAAAATCACGGTATTTCTACGAAATCCAACATGTGAAATTCAGAATTTATCCTTTTTTATTATAATTAAACAATTACTGAAAAGGAAATGTTGCCTCTTGTCATTTACTTCAAATGATTTAAATAGACTGTTAATTGTAGCTTTAAGGCTGAATGTCAATGAAACCTGTTGCATACTTGTCATTTGTAAGCATAGCTCAAAATGTAAATTTACAAAAATGTAACAACATATTTTGAGCTTTTTATGCTATAATGTCAGAAACATAAATGTAAACTCAAGAGGCAGCAGTTTTCAATTCAAAGCAACAACGCTGCTCAGCTAAGCCACAGAACAAGATGTTCAGACTTAAAGTTACCAGAGGCTCCATTTTCTTTAACTCTTTTGAGATTAACAAGCTTGACAGCAGAAAACAGACACAGAGAGACAAGCAAAGTGAAGAAGAAGAAAAAGAAAACTGTCAGATTGGTTTGGAAAAACAAAACAATGCCGCAGATTCGTACTACAGCAGCCTCCGAGGACATCCGAGCAGCCGCGCACACACACACACACACACACACACACACCCCTACTGGTTTGGTGTATTAGCAGGACACTTTTTTCAAACCAGTTTTTTGCAACACTAAACAGTCACCCCTTTCCACTTATGCTAGAAAGATGTAGTAAGTTGTCAAAAATCTTGTTTGAGCTACACAACATAAATCTCACTTAAAAATGTAAATACACACATCAGAACTCAAAATACAAGAACCTGATACAATGCTGTATTAAAAGGACAAACGATAATGAGGTGCTTGGCTCCGCCCATGACACCAACAGTAATTGTCAGGGCCAACTTTATTATCAGGACCATGGCATACACATACACAAACATGAAATTTATGTGTATTAAGAAGTCCAAACATGGCATTATGGAGTATAACTACACATAAAGTGGACAGCATTTTACACCACCTTCACTAAGAACTAGAGCAACAATTCTATTTGTGAACATAAAGATAAATCTTAATGGCAAAATTAAATGAATTGCATGCCTATTGTTAAATCAGAGATTAAACAAATTGTGTGAACACGATGAACTTACTCATATCAGTAGAAATACAGCTGAATATTTTTAAAGTACAATAACAGATCTATACCAAACAATAGATGGTGCAAAAATGTCAGTATGTTTACATATTCTGTTTAACAAGCAACTTGCCATTATAACTCAAACTGTGTCAACCCTCCTTCTGCCTCCACAAGATGAAATATTTAAACTGTCCATTAGTGATATCAGAACACAGAGATTACCTCTGGTCTGGCTCTAAATATCCCATGTGTGCTGCTGATATCACTGATGGAAAATTCATTACAGTCACATAGACTATACAGTATTTCTTTTCTTTTCAAAGTTACGCCCCGATTTCTCACAAAATCTCTTATGTTTTGGATAGAACGACTAGCTAGAGCAGGATCCTCAGCCTTTTGCATTGCTGGCATTCTATCATAGTGGCCAGTTGTCCTTTCTTGATGTGTTCGCCAAAGTGCCTCATTACCGCAGCAACCTCTACGGGAGACCATGGATGCTTTTTTGCTCTTCTAGCACTTTCCAGAGATGCTAGAAAAAAGACAAATAAACCATTATTGAACTCCACTTATAATGAAGAAATGAAAACAATTGTGTTTGGTATATTAATTGTTAACTTCTCTTTGTTATAAATTATGCAATGCCTGTTAATTTCCCTTTAAAATGTGCATTCATAAAGAACATACATTAGTGGGACAAGCTATAGAAATGAGCATGTAGGTTGCACAGATGAAAATTTCTGCCAATGCCAAACAGCATACTTGCTTGGTATGAATGATTGATTATTTGACTGAATTCTGAAAAAAGGATTTTCATAATTTAAAATTGCATTTGTTTGACAGACAGGCCTCAGCAGTGGGTGAAGAACCATCCAAAGCCAAAAGACTTGTTCGGCCTTCTCATTCTGGTCCCTAGTCTTTTTTTCCCAGTGAAGGAGATCCCACTCAGAACCATCTTGCTTCAGTTGTGCGTTTGAGCTTAAGTAGGTTGGTGTTTTGTGACTTGTGCAGGTGTGGTGATTTACCAGAATTTTTATTTGTGTTCTTTTTTCTGCGGGGTTCCATGTTCTTCTGTTTTAGTTTTCTGTTGAGTTCTTTCCCCTTAGCATCTCTGTGTTTACTTTGTGCTGAAAAGAGCAGATAAAAAATAATGATCTGGATGAGCATTTATTTGTTGTAGGTAGGTTCCTTAAACTGTGAAGTCCAATACACTCCTTTATGGGGTCAAGCAACTAATAGATGAATAGTTTATTCTCTTAATGATTAAACCCAGATTTACAGTTTAGATTTGTAGTTTCAGTGATACATATGTATGTGTGATATGCTAAGTGCTACTACAAGAGACACTGAGTTGAGTTATGAACTAAAATAAGACTAAAGCAGTGAGTAAAAAGTTGACCAGGTTCTGCAAGATCAAGGAGGAGAGCACAGAGAGAGCCAAGCAAACCTGGTAACTAATAAGAGAAATTCCACCAAATGTATCTTAACTGTTGCCGTGACAAACAAGTTAAGGTCTGATTACACTGTGCATCATTTTATAGCAATCAAATAAGGTGACATGTTAGTAGACCAATTATAATGGCTAACCTTGTGATAATGATGCAGACGTGCCTGGAGGTTCCTCCACAGGTTGCTTAGTTAACAGTCCTGCAGAATCAAAGTCATAAAATATAAAATACTTCATTACAAACATATAAATAGCAAAAGATGAGTAGAAGTAATTGACAGGTTGATGGACAGAAAAACAATTTCTACTTAGACACTGGTATATTCTTAAACCACAAACTCATTGATTTACCTGACAAAATATACCATATAGTACTCGTTTAGCTACTGTATTGTGACAAAATAATTTCCATTCCGTGTTTAGCTACAAAATATTAAAGTATGTTTTTAATCATGCAAGGCACTTTGTATCACCGTGTTGCTGAAAAGTGCTATATTCATAAATTTAACTTGACATATGTAAAACCTGCAATAGACTGGCAGCTTGCCCAGGGTGTACCCTGCCTCCTGCCTGTTGACAGCTAGAGATATGCTCCAACAGACCCTCACAATCCCACAAGGGACAAGGGTATACAAAATGGATGGATATATGTAAAACACTGTGCTTACCAGTCTGTGAATCTGTGAAATTTCCTTCATCAACCTCATGGTCAGGATCAACCTCTCCATCATCGGCCTCACTCTCAGCATCTGAATCAGTCAACTCTAGGTTGTCTAAAATAAATTGCATTGCCTTATTGAATTAGGTTAAAGTGCTATAGATTGCCAACACAATGTCCAAGAATTTCTACATTTCCTGAAGTTTAAACGTATTTACCTTCGATTTCAATCTCATCAAGCGTCTTGCCTTGAAGGCTTCTAAGAGATCCTTTCTCCATGGCAAGCAGCAGTTTGATATCTTGGCCAGTTGGGTAGTAGCCTCAGGAAGTCTGTAATATTCACGATGAACGCGAATATCATGGCCTAGAAAATTAGCAACTTGGTCCAACTCATGATTCTTGAGGTTTAAGATCTGAGACAAGTTGCAACATGTTTGCGCAATTGTGTTGATCTGAGAAGCTCAGGGTTTTCAGCCCCACATTCATTGGCATAAACCCTCAAACAGTCCTGTCCTCTGTAGGGAGTCAGACAATGAGGTCTGGCAAACAGGAACAGGTTATCTGCCAGAACTCCACAGTCTTCTCTCTTTTCTATAAGACGTGTTATGGCATTCACCATATCTGGTGAAAGTAGCACTGCAACCTTGCGGCCTTTTTTACCCCTTATTTCAACACGACTGAAGTGTTGACAAAGGTTAAGTTCAAATTCTGTCAGTCCAAATGCGACATCCTTATGCAGGGGACTTGTGTCTCTCTCCAGAAAGCCATTCATTGTCATCTTTGAAATTTCTCCCCCTCTTCTCCTGTTAAAAAGTATTACATTTGCCATGGTGGCTTTACACAGTTCACTGTATACCTTTGGTGAACTATGGTCTTCCAAGTCCTTCAATGCTTGTTCTGTAGTCTTTTCCAGATGTCTGTGAAGACGCTGAACATCTTCTGTAAAAGGAAGAGTGGAAGGCTTGTTGAAGTGCCGCTCGTTCAATGTAGTTAAAGCGGTATGAGAGATGAGTTCAGACCACTTTGTAGAATAGAGTGTTTGAAACTCTGCGTTGACTTTATCAGCATGCTGTCTTGTGCCATGAGTGCTCTGCAATGTAAAATATCACTGACTGTCTGCAGTGAGTGACCTAACTTTAGAGCAAGGCTTGGAGTACGGTAGTGGTGCTTTTCTTCATCATATCCAGATACTTTCTTGACTGCTTTGATGACCACATCAAAATTTGCAGGTCTCACAGCATCCTCAAGAGTATGTATTGAGAATTCCTTGCGAAGTGTAAGCAGAAGTCTTCCAGATTCTCGGAGTCTCTGGCGAATGTAGTCATATTTGGTGGGATCCTGTCCATATTTGTTAAAGAATGATTGGGCCAGCTGTAGTATACAGAAGTCACTTCGCACAGTAGAAGTGATCTCATCATCTTTCATAACAGCCAACATGTTCCAAACCCCTGGTGATATCTGCTGACACTGAGCGGACTCATTCATAGAGGCCAAAGACAAAACTTTTTTCTTCCAATCGCTGAAGCAGCTTCTATTGGTTTTGAAGAACATTTGCGAACATGTCGCCACAGATCTCGTCGGAGATATAATCCTGGCAGTATATGCAGTGAATGTAGTCTTTTTCATTGTACTTTTCTTTGATGTGCGTCTTGGTTTCAGTGATCCAAATCCACTCTTCAAGACCTCCGAGTTATGACTATGGTTTCCCTTGTTGCGAAGCTTCATAAGCATTTTTATACGTTGTTTGGACTTCTTGGGAAGACTCAAAACTTGAGCAACGTCTGCATGTGTTTTCTCGTGAGTTTTAAGTGACGTGTAAACTTTGTCTGTAGCTTTCCACAAATGTAGCAGTAAGTTTTATTTCTGAGCAAGGATGATGTGTTTGAGACGTTTTCAGCCCTACCATCAGCACCATCATTACCAATTATGTCTTCAGCATCAGTGTTTGAAGTAACTCTTGATACTTCAAGCTGACTTGAGCTGATCACATCTTTAGATAATGATTCTGCAGCTTCATAAATGGACTCTCTTTCTTCCTCTACAAAACTTTCTTGGTCGTCACTTTCCTTTTTGGAAATATATTTGCTGGTGGAGACCTCACAATTCTGTAGTTGTTTGTGACTGATTTTTAAAAGCTCTGATCTGTCATCCCAAGAGAGGTCTGAATCATCTACAGAATCAGGAACATACTCCTCTTCTGATGATGTCACTTCATTTGAACTTTGTTCAGTACAGACCTGTTAATGATTAAACACACACACACACAAATATATTTATATTGTATACATTGAAAGCATTCCAGAAATAATATTTCTACTAAAACCTTACCAACTGAAGTTCAGTGATGTTAATTTGTTTAACATAACACTTTTTGTGCCAGGACTGGTTGCAAACTAGACAAAGAAAAATTAGAATTGACAGCGGGAGGTAGAATGATAAGTATTTTAAAAGTGGTGCTGCAGCATGACTCAATTTCAAATACAGCACAGCTACACATGAAATAATTTTTTAGAAGTGTTCCTGTGGGATCATATACAAAAGATGAACCCAATTCCCATTCTCAAAAAATTACCTTTGCATCTCACACCACTCCATTTCAGAGGTGCAAAAGGTCCTTCACATGACACACATTTTCTAAACTTGGCATTTCGTCAGGGATGAGATCGTGATCACAGTCCTGTTAACCAAAAAGTGTAATCATAAGACAAGAATTTGATCTTGTCACTTGTGTAGTGTAGAGTATCAAAACCAATTAACTGTTATAATTAATTGGTTTTGAATTGTAATAATTATATGTTTGAACAGCACTTAATATTCTCATGGCTATTTTAGAAAATAAAAAGGTTATTGGAGATAAAACTTACCTCAGGTGAGTTGCCTGAAAATAATTTGAATGCATCCAAATCAGCAGCCTGACAAGACATCCCTATGGATGTCTTGTCAGGCATCCATAGGGATGCCTGACAAGAGACCTGACTTGCTAAAGTGAAGAGGTGAACACTGAATGAGTGTTTCTAAATAAATACAAATAAACAATGTCCACCTAATGTAAGAAACTGTCCAGTCGAGTATAACAAAACCTTTGTGTATGTGCTTCTAAATGCTACTTTCATTTCTTTCTACCTGTAATTTCAAAAGTCAGTTCTCCAAATTTCTGCTTTTTGCATGTTAAGGTTACATTGAAACTGTTACCGACTACTGCTGAATATCAATCTCATGACTTTGCTTTGAAAAAAAAAAGGTAATTCAAGACTAAAATTACCTCTGGTGAGATGTTTGAAAGGGATCTGCATTCGTCCACGTCACCAGCCTGACATGTTTCATCTTTGGAAATCTGAAATGTAAAGAACACTAACTGAATAAGAGTTTGTTCCGATTGAAGAAAACAGTAAACCTTATTCTTGCACCTTACATTTTGAGTATTACACAGGACCTGTGTGTATGTGCGCATCTAAATGTAACTTTCATTCTTTTGGACTTGCAAATTCAGGCCTCAGTCCTCCCTTTTTATGCAACTTGCATATCAAAGATTAGACAAGACCTGTGTGTGTTTGAACAGTACTTAATAGCATTTCAAAGATTTTATAGTAGAAAAGAAGTTGATTGTTGGAGACTGAATTCACCTCCGGTGAGATGTTTGAACGGGATCTGCATGCATCCACGTCACCAGCCTGACATGGTTCATCTTTGGAAATTTGAAAGGTAAAGAACACTCACTAAATGCGAGTTTGTTCCCAATGTAGAAAACAGAACTCCTTATTTCTGCACCTGACAGGTTGAGTATTACAGTACACAAGACCTGTGTGTTTGAATAGTACTTAACAGCATTACAAAGACTTTATATTAGAAAATAAGTTGGTTGTTGGAGACCAAAATTACCTCTGGAGGGTTGGTTGGACAGGATGCCCAACCATCCACGTCACCAGCCTGACATGGTTCATCTTTGGAAATCTGACATGTAAAGAACACTCACTGAATGCAAGTTTGGTCCCAATGTAGAAAACAGTCCTCCTTATTCCTGCACCTTACATGTTGATTATTACAGTACACAAGATCTGTGTGTTTGAATAGTACTATAATTCTCAAGACTATGTGAGAAAATAGATTGAGATTCAAATGACCTCTAGTGAGTTGCTTGAACAAGATCTGCATTCGTCCACATCACCAGCCTGACATGGTTCATCTTTGGAAATCTGAAATGTAAAGAACACTCACTGAATATGAGTTTGTTCCCAATGTAGAAAACAGTCCTCCCTATCCATGTACCTTACATCTTCAGTATTACACAGGACTTCTGTGTATGTGCACTCCTAAAAGTAACTTTCATTCTTTTGTACTTGTAAATTCAGGCCCAGGCCTCCTTATTCCTGCACCTTACATTTTGAGTATTACACAGGACCTATGTGTATGTGCGCTTCTAAATGTAACTTTCATTCTTTTGTACTTGTAAATTCAGACCTCAGTTCTCCCTTTTATGCAACTTACTTATCAAATACTAGCCAAGATCTGTGTGGGTTTGAAAGGTACTTAATGGCATTTCAAAGACTTTATATTAGAAAATAAGTTGGTTGTTGGAGACCAAAATTACCTCTGGAGGGTTGGTTGGACAGGATGCCCAACCATCCACGTCACCAGCCTGACATGGTTCATCTTTGGAAATCTGAAATGTAAAGAACACTCACTGAATGCAAGTTTGGTCCCAATGTAGAAAACAGTCCTCCTTATTCCTGCACCTTACATGTTGATTATTACAGTACACAAGATCTGTGTGTTTGAATAGTACTATAATTCTCAAGACTATGTGAGAAAATAGATTTTGAGATTCAAATGACCTCTAGTGAGTTGCTTGAACAAGATCTGCATTCGTCCACATCACCAGCCTGACATGGTTCATCTTTGGAAATCTGAAATGTAAAGAACAATCACTGAATATGAGTTTGTTCCCAATGTAGAAAACAGTCCTCCCTATCCATGTACCTTACATCTTCAGTATTACACAGGACTTCTGTGTATGTGCACTCCTAAAAGTAACTTTCATTCTTTTGTACTTGTAAATTCAGGCCCCAGGCCTCCTTATTCCTGCACCTTACATTTTGAGTATTACACAGGACCTATGTGTATGTGCGCTTCTAAATGTAACTTTCATTCTTTTGTACTTGTAAATTCAGACCTCAGTTCTCCCTTTTTATGCAACTTACTTATCAAATACTAGACAAGACCTGTGTGTGTTTGAAAAGTACTTAATGGCATTTCAAAGACTTTATATTAGAAAATAAGTTTATTGTTGGAGATCAAAATTACCTCTGGTGAGATTTTTGAACGGGATCTGCATGCATCCATATCCCCAGCCTGACATGGTTCATCTTTGGAAATCTGAAAGGTAAAGAACACTCACTAAATGCCAGTTTGTTCCCAATGTAGAAAACAGACCTCCTTATTCCTGCACCTTACAGGTTGAGTATTACAGTACACAAGACCTGTGTGTTTGAATAGTACTTAACAGCATTTCAAAGACTTTATAATAGAAAATAAGTTGGTTGTTGGAGACCAAAATTACCTCTGGAGGGTTGGTTGGACAGGGTGCCCATCCATCCATGTCACCAGCCTGACATGGTTCATCTTTGGAAATCTGAAATGTAAAGAACACTCACTGAATGCAAGTTTATTCCCAAAGTAGAAAACAATCCTCCTTATTCCTGCACCTTACATGTTGAGTATTACAGTACACAAGATATGTGTGTTTGAATAGTACTATAATTCTCAAGACTCTATATGAGAAAATAGATTTTGAGATTCAAATGACCTCTAGTGAGTTGCTTGAACAAGATCTGCATTCGTCCACATCACCAGGCTGACATGGTTCATCTTTGGAAATCTGAAATGTAAAGAACACTCACTGAATATGAGTTTGTTCCGATTGAAGAAAACAGTCCTCCCTATCCATGTACCTTACATTTTGAGTATTACACAGGACCCGTGTGTATGTGCACTTCGAAATGTAACCTTCATTTTTCTGTACTTGTAATTTCAAAACTCAGTCCTCCTTATTCCAGAACCTTACATTTTGAGTATTACACAGGACCCGTGTGTATGTGCACTTTGAAATGTAACTTTCATTCTTCTGTACTTGCAATTTCAAAACCCAGTCCTCCTTATTCTGGAACCTTACATTTTGAGTATTACACAGGACCTATGTGTATGTGCGCTTGTAAATGCAACTTTCATTCTTTTGTACTTGCAAATTCAGACCTCAGTCCTCCCTTTTTAATGCTGTTGACATATCAAGTATTACACAAGACCTGTGAGTTTTAACAGTACTTAATATCATTTCAAAGACCTTATATTAGAAAAGAAATTGGTTGTCGGAGACCAAAATTACCTCTGGAAGGTTGGTTGAATAGGATCTGCATTCGTCCACGTCACCAGCCTGACATTGTTCATTTTTGGAAATCTGAAATATAAAGGACACTCACTGAATCTGAATAAGAGTTTGTTCCTAATGTAGAAAACAGTCCTCCCTATTCATCCACCTTACATTTTGAGTATTACACAGGACCCGTGTGTATGTGCACTTCGAAATGTAACTTTCATTCTTCTGTACTTTCAAAACTCAGTCCTCCTTATTCCAGAACCTTACATTTTGAGTATTACACAGGACCTATGTGTATGTGCGCTTCTAAATGCAACTTTCATTCTTTTGTACTTGCAAATTCAGACCTCAGTCCTCCCTTTTTAATGCTGTTGACATATCAAGTATTACACAAGACCTGTGTGTTTTAACAGTACTTAATATAATTTCAAAGACCTTATATTAGAAAAGAAATTGGTTGTCGGAGACCAAAATTACCTCTGAAAGGTTGGTTGAATAGGATCTGCATTCGTCCACGTCACCAGCCTGACATTGTTCATTTTTGGAAATCTGAAATATAAAGGACACTCACTGAATAAGAGTTTGTTCCTAATGTAGAAAACAGTCCTCCCTATTCATTCACCTTACATTTTGAGTATTACACAGGACCCGTGTGTATGTGCACTTCGAAATGTAACTTTCATTCTTCTGTACTTTCAAAACTCAGTCCTCCTTATTCCAGAACCTTACATTTTGAGTATTACACAGGACCTATGTGTATGTGCGCTTCTAAATGCAACTTTCATTCTCTTGTACTTGCAAATTCAGACCTCAGTCCTCCCTTTTAATGCTGTTGACATATCAAGTATTACACAAGACCTGTGTGTTTTAACAGTACTTAATATCATTTCAAATACTTTAAATTAGAAGATAAGTTGGTTGTTGGAGACCAAAATTACCTCTGGAGGGTTGGTTGGACAGGATGCCCATCCATCCACGTCACCAGCCTGACATGGTTCATCTTTGGAAATCTGAAATGTAAAGAACACTCACTGAATGCAAGTTTGTTCCCAAAGTAGAAAACAGTCCTTCTTATTCCTGCACCTTACATGTTGAGTATTACAGTACACAAGATCTGTGTGTTTGAATAGTACTATAATTCTCAAGACTCTATATGAGAAAATAGATTTTGAGATTCAAATGACCTCTAGTGAGTTGCTTGAACAAGATCTGCATTCGTCCACATCATCAGGCTGACATGGTTCATCTTTGGAAATCTGAAATGTGAGGACTACTCAATGAATATGAATTTGTTCCCAATGTAAAAAAACAGTCCTCCCTATTCATGTACCTTACATTTTAGTATTACACAGGACCCGTGTGTATGTGCACTTTGAAATGTAACTTTCATTCTTCTGTACTTGCAATTTCAAAACCCAGTCCTCCTTATTCTGGAACCTTACATTTTGAGTATTACACAGGACCTATGTGTATGTGCGCTTGTAAATGCAACTTTCATTCTTTTGTACTTGCAAATTCAGACCTCAGTCCTCCCTTTTTAATGCTGTTGACATATCAAGTATTACACAAGACCTGTGTGTTTTAACAGTACTTAATATCATTTCAAATACTTTAAATTAGAAGATAAGTTGGTTGTTGGAGACCAAAATTACCTCTGGAGGGTTGGTTGGACAGGATGCCCATCCATCCACATCACCAGCCTGACATGGTTCATCTTTGGAAATCTGAAATGTAAAGAACACTCACTGAATGCAAGTTTGTTCCCAAAGTAGAAAACAGTCCTCCTTATTCCTGCACCTTACATGTTGAGTATTACAGTACACAAGATCTGTGTGTTTGAATAGTACTATAATTCTCAAGACTCTATATGAGAAAATAGATTTTGAGATTCAAATGACCTCTAGTGAGTTGCTTGAACAAGATCTGCATTCGTCCACATCACCAGCCTGACATGGTTCATCTTTGGAAATCTGAAATGTGAAGAACACTCACTGAATACGAGTTTGTTCCTAATGTCGAAAACAGTCCTCCCTATTCATCCACCTTGCATTGAGTCTTACACAGGACCTGTCTGCATGTGCGCTTCTAAATGTAACTTTCATTCTTTGGACGTGAAAATTCAGACCTCAGTCCTCCCGTTTTATGCAACTTGCATATCAAATATTAGACAAGATCTGTGTGTGTTTGAATAGTACTTAATAGCATTTCAAAGACTTTATATTAGAAAATAGGTTGGTTGTTGGGAGACCAAAATTACCTCTGGAGGGTTGGTTGAATAGGATCTGCATTCGTCCACATCACCAGCCTGACATGGTTCATCTTTGGAAATCTGAAATGTAAAGAACACTCACTGAATATGAATTTGTTCCTAATGTAGAAAACAGTCCTCCCTATTCATGCACCTTACATTTTGAGTATTACACAGGACCCGTGTGTATGTGCGCTTCTAAATGTATCTTTCATTCTTTTGTACTTGTAATTTCACAACTCTGTCCTCCTTATTTCGGAACCTTACATTTTGAGTATTACACAGGACATGTGTGTATGTGCGCTTCTAAATGTAACTTTCATTCTTTTGGACCTCAGTCCTCCCTTTTTAATGCCGTTGACATATCAAGTATTACACAAGACCTGTGTGTTTAACAGTACTTAATATCATTTCAAAGACTTTATATTAGAAAGTAAGTTGTTGTAGACCAAAATTACCTCTGGAGGGTTGCCTGAACTGGATCTGCATGCATCCACATCACCATCCTGACATGGTTCATCTTTGGAAATCTGAAATAAAGGGATGTACAGTGAATGAGTCCATACTTCTAAATAGAAAATGTCCACCTACTCTATGTACCTGTCCAGTTAATTGTTAAACAGAACCTTTGTATATTAACACTGAAAAATATATCACCTACTAGAAAATGTTCATAAATATACAGTCAGAATTAATGCATTTACATGTGACAGTTTCTAGCACTTTGGATAGCACAGTCCTTGGTGGTCTTACTCAATAAGACCACCAAGTTGAAATGGTAGTTGTAAGTATTTCTCCAAAATCTGTTTTTAGGCACTCTGCTAATCACTTCTTGTTTTCAACTATAATAAAACTCTGTACTACAACTTGACATATCCTTTCAAATGGCTTCAATGCTAGTAGAATTATTTGTTTTAGTATTTTCACACTTATAAGTACCTTTCTTCTCCACGGCCAGTCAGAATCACCATAATTATAAGTAATTTCTTCCCCTGGACCAATATCTCTGAGTGCAAATAAACAGAGATGAGGCCTTCCGTCCACTCTTGTAACTTTCATTTTGCTGTTTGGGTTCATCTCATCGTCATTGACCAGCCTCCCCAATGATCCATCCTCTCTGGCAGCATCAACACTAAAATATTAAGTATGCAATGAGAATAACTATACCATGTAAGGGAAAGGATTTGGTGTATGCATGTCAGAAGAATACTCCTCCACAAACTAAAACTATTTTTACTGATAAAGCTAAAAATGTTTACATCACTGTGCAAAGAAAACAACCTTAAAACAGTCACATACCAAAGGTGTTGTCCATTGAACTTGAAATCAAACATAAAAACCTTGAGTGCATCATGGTAAACTTTCAATCGGTTTCTTGTTCCTTTCTACTTATGACTTCCCCTCTGTACTCAATAAGGAAATCTCCTTTTTGAAAGCACCGGCAGCTGAACACACCCCGACCTGTAGGTACACATAATGAGTAGAATAAACTTCAGAATAATAGAATAAACTTTAAACAATGCAGATCTGTCAAATAGTAGCAAATGAGATTAACATTTTTTAAATCAGTTAATTGATCTAATTTGATGTCTTTCTGTGATTACTTAAATATTTTTTGTCAACTGAGTGGTGTAACTCATTGTTTTGTACTTGTAATTTCAAAATTTAGTCATTCATATGTGTGTGTGTTTCTAATCTGAGCAGTTGCTCATCTCCTGTGGAATAATGAAGATGTTCTGATTATAATAATCATTGAACATGAACTATGCTAATAATGTGCAGTATACAAATAGTTTAAAAGTCCAAAAGCAAAACAAAAAACATTTATTTAATAAACTCTGGATTCCTGTGCATAAAATCGCACCTCACCTTTAAATGAATTAATGTATTTTACATCAAATCCTTCTTTATCTCCACCTAAGGAGCAATAATAACTGGCATCATGTTTGGGATTTCCTTTTGTTCTCCGAGACCTTGTTGCTGACATCTCCTGCAAAGATCAGAGTAATGTGTTAACAACATGATACTGTACACCAGGGGTGTCGTACTCCTGGCCTTGTGGGCCATTGTACTGCAACTTTTAGATGTTCATCTGATCCATAGCACCTGAATTATATGACTAAATTAGCTCATCAGTGCAGTCAAGTTGATAATCTTCAGTGCAGTCAAGTTGATGACCTGCTGATGACCACCAAATCTGAGCCAGCCATGTGACATCAGAGACACATCTAAAAGTGGCTGGACACCTGCCCTCAACACCTGGAGTTTGACACCCTGCTGTACACAATACGAGTTATTGTATGTGAAAATTCTGTACTGAAGTACACAGTATTACATAATTAACTTTCTATTGACAGGTTCTCAAAACCTTCAAATATTAAAAAAATTATCTTAATACTAATGATTATTATCTAGGATAATTTGTGCCTGTGAAATAATATCACTCACTGATACACAGAAAATGACCAAATACAGTTTTGTCTAATTCTGCAGTGAACCACCTTCCCTTTAAACTCTGGTACACTGACTAACATGGTTGGTAATTACTAGCTAAACTGGCACAAATCAGATGCTTTGGTGTATTCAAGCATCAAGTAACCTACAACATTCTGCAAAATTACAAAACTATATGTATTTAAATGTCTTAAAAGATTCTGTATGTATCTTACCTCTTCCTCCACGCAAAAGAATGAAACAAGTTCAATTAACTCTTAATTGCTTGCACCTGGACTTGACGGACTGTACCACCTTGATAGAGGAGGAGGGGTACAATAAAAGGAGAATTCCATTTTGTTTCTGAAGCACACAAGGTCTGATTTTTTTCAGGAACAAGAAACATTTATTTGAATAATATTTTGTAACTTTCATTCAATATTTCAAAGCTAAATAGTTTATCATACATTTTTCTTTAATTAAGAGGCAACAGTCAGATGGTATCTCCCACCAGCAATGTTGCCACTTCTTTTAATCATTTCTGTTCAATCAATTAATCATGTTTATTTGTATAGCACATTTCTGCAGCAGTTGAAAACACTATATCATAAAAACAAACTGTTGTCTAATGGCAGACACAACACCTGCAGAAAAAGGTTGGCTGATGTACCTGCCAACAGACAATTTAGACTACCTAGAGACAATCTGCATGTATGAAAAGTAGCAACATTGAGATAATGACAAAATATCAATTTGTATAGTTTTGTGCTAACAATAGCATAAGTAATGATATTTTTGGCACTTTAAATATTTTTTAAATAAATGCTTTTTAGGCCCGAGCAGCTAAGCGCTGCGAAGGCCTATTGTAATCGTGCTGTTTATTATTATTTTTCTAATGCCAAATGATTTGGCTTTTTGGGGGCTTTATCATATTCAAAAACTCACCAAACTTGGCGGGCGCATAGAGCCCGTGTGAAATGTACGTATTTTAAGGTCCTCGCAAAAATCGCACAACTTTCAAAAGATCCTTTCCTATTCACTTACTTTATCGTACAGACTTGAAATTTGGTACAGTTGTAGAGCTCCCCAAGACACTCAGAATTTACAATTAATGTCATAGTGCAAGTATCCCAGGAAGTCGGCCATTTTGGATTGAAGTTCCGATTTTGAGCCCATTTTGGCCGTTTACACACGTCGCATTTGATCGAACTCATCCTAGGGATTTCGATCGATCGGCTTCAAACTCAGTGAGATTGTTCATAACGCATGGCCGATTCAAAGTTATCAAATTCGTGAGTTTTCGAGCATGTTGAAGGGGTCGTTCCAGGGGTCAAAGTTCACCGACGTACCAGAAAGTCATAAACTGTTATATCTCCTACAAAGAAAGTCACAGAGCAACCAAACTTTATGTGTGTGATCACCTTTGGATGACCTACAACACCCAGTTGTGAAATTTTGAGAACACCTAAGCCACGCCCCCTTAGAACAGGAAGTGTCATGTTTTACTGCGAACGTTCACTATCTGACCCCTTTGACCTAATCAACATGAAACACTGTCGACAGACAGAAGACATGTTGGTGTGTCAGGGTGTCCAACCCCGTTTGGTTTGGATGCAGCAAGTGGGCGTGGCGGTGTGGCGAAGTGACCTTTAACGCCGTCTCCTTACGTTTGGCCTTGAATTCCACAGTTTAAAGCCCAGCTGCACCAAACTCACTAGGTTTGATCCTTGTGGGCCCCTCGACAGGAATCCAGTGTAATTTTTTGTGGCCGTGGCCTAATGTCTCAACAGCGCCCCCTTGAAGATTTTAAATAATCAGCCCCAAGCCATTCTTTAACCTAGAATTATGAAACTTGGTACACTTGTGTATCTTTTCAAGACCTACAAAAAAGTCTCTTGGAGCCATGGTCCAAACCTAACAGGAAGTCGGCCATTTTGGATCAAAGCCGCCATTTGCTGCTTTTCACAGACGTCGTATTTGATCGAACTCCTCCTACAGCGTTTGAGATACAGACTTCAAACTCAGTGAGCAGAGAGTTGAGACATTAAAGGTCTAAAGTTATCACAGGAATTTTTGTATGTTAAAGCATGTGGGAGTGGCTAAGTGCCAAACTTTTAATATTCGCCATAAAACATCAAAGTGACATAACTTCCACATACAAGAAGGTCACAGCTGCTTCAGACTTCCTATGTCTCAATACTGACCAACCCTCATTACATTCTCATGGTCAGATGATTACGCAACCTTAGCTCCGCCCACTTTTGACAGGAAGTGACCTGTTTTTTCTACTGTATGTCTTATTTTTACTGAGTAATACATATGGAATTAATCTTCTACCACCTGATATTATATGACCTGATGATGAACTGTGATGATGAACTCTGACTCATGGGGGCGTAGCAAACTGGCTGTCCTTCGCCATATGCATAAAATTGTCTCTGAATCAAACACGCATCTTCCGATTGGAACCAAACTGGATACGTTTGACCTGTGCTCAATGCTAAAGAGCCCAACAGGTTTGAATTGTGATTTTACTCTACAGCGCCCCCTAGATTATCCCATCATCAATATCTCCTCTCTACATCGACCGATCTGCACCAAATTTGTGGTGTGTCGCCAGGGAACCATGCCGAAGTTAACGGTGCGAACTGCCTGGCGGACGCGCGCCTCAACTGTGCGAAAGGGTACGCGGTGGCAGGCGGGCGGCGGTGCTGGGTCCCCCGCGGTGGCTATAGGCCGGAGCGGCGCTTGGCTGCTCGGGCCGCTTGAGGCTCCGCGGAGCTTTAATTATTTTTATATTTGTAATCACCATGTTTAGCACCATGGTAAATTTATACAGTTGCTAACTTTTCTAAAATTACACAACACTGAACATCTTGAGTCTAACCTGTAATGTGTTATAATCTTCCACCACCACTGAGTCATAAAATAATGGCCTAACATGTGGACACCAGACCCCATCTGGAGCAAAATTTAGCATTGTGGACTGGACAGTCCAAAATAAGTCATCCACTTATGTGGACAATTTTTTTCTCAGGTTCTAGGAGGATGATGTTTTTTTTTAGCCTTTTCTATTTCTCTTGTTTTTTTCTGTACCTTATGTTCACTCAGGATAGTCACATCATAACAACTGCTTTGCTCTGCTGCTCAATGATCACCATCTTCAGTTGGTTTGCTTTTCCCATTTTGTCTTCCTGTATATGGAAGGCCCAGAGGATCTTAGCTTGTTTGTTTTCTACCACCTCCCATTTTAACAAGGTGTGTTCAAGGTTATATTCCCTTCAGATGTTTCCTCACACTATTCTGGGTACTTGGTTGTGGTGTTCCATGCATTCTTATCATGCTACCATCTTGCATAGCATTCACCGAAGATCTTGCTTGGTGTTACAAATCTGGGCCGCTATTGATCTGGCTATAGCTCTGGCTATAGCTCTAGCTATAGCCAGAGCACCTTATATGCAGGAGCTGCACATAAGGTCCTGCACATAAGGGACCTTATGTGCAGGTCCCTAGCACCAGAAACCTGCACATAAACACAGCACAGTGTTTAGGCTGAAACACTGTGCTGTGTCTAAGCCTTTCTGTCCATTGGAGCATTATTTGCTCTCTGTTGTAAAATATCCTGTTGCTATGGTTATGCATCATAGCAAAGTATGAAAAATATTTCCAAAAATCAATCCAAATGCACAGTATCCAAAACAAGGAGGAACTTTTCTCCAAACAAAAGCTATTTTTTCTCCAGAAAGGCGGGAAGGAAATTTTAAAAAGTAAAATTCTCAATGAAAGAACAGAGCTATTCCAATGTGCTACAACCTTGAGTGGCACAATTTTCCATGCATCATCATCAGCTTTTGTATTCTTATATCAGTGGAATGAATTTTTCTGTCTTAATATCTCAGCAGGGTATATGATAACTATCAGTGCATACCTGTTGATTGTCTGGACCTTGTTTCTGTCATTGGACTTACCTTACTATTTGTAAGTACAGTGGCTTGCAAAAGTATCCATAGCCCTTGAACTTTTCTATATTTTGTCACAACTGCAAATATATTTTCACAGAATTTTATGGGAAAGACAAACATAAAGTGGTATATAGTTGTGAAGTAGAAGTGAAACTATACATGATTCAAAACAGTTTTTACAAATAAAAGCTAAAAGTGCAGTGTGCAAAAGTGTTCAGCCCCCTTTCCCTGAATGCAACCAATTGCCTTCAGAAGTTGCCTGATGACTGCTAATGGTAAAAAATTCAACTCCTCTATGACTGCCTCAAAAGTTGTCCAAGAGAATATTGGGGAACGGCAGCATCATGAAGTCCAAGGAACACACCAGACAGGACAGTGATAAAGTTGTGGAGAAGCTTAAAGCAGGCTTAGGCCATCTCACAGAGTACTGTTCCATGAATCATCTGGAAATGGAAAGAGCAAATCACACAGTTGTGAACCTACCAAGAAAAGGCCATCCACCTAAACTTACAAGCTGAACAAGAAGAACACTGATCAGAGATACAGCCAAGAGGTTCATGGTGGCTCTGGATGAAATGCAGATATATCCACACCTCAGGTGGGGTAATCTGTTCACAGTATAATTATTAGTCATTCACTGCAAAAATGTGGTTTTATGGAAGAGTGGCAATAGAAAAGCCATGGCATAAAGAAAACTATAAGAAGTCTCATTTGCAGTTTGCCAAAAGCCATATTGGGATACAGCAAAGACTATAAGAGAAGACCAAAATTGAACTTTTTGGCAAAAATGCAAAGCACTATTTGTGGTGGAGAACAAACACTGCACATGACTCTGAACACGCCTTCCCCACTGACAAACATGGAGGTGGCAGCATCATGCTCTGAGGGTGCTTCTTTTCTTCAGGGACAGGGAAGATTGTTACAGTTGATTGTAAGATGGACTGAGCCAAATACAGGGTAATCTTGGAAGAAAACCTGAACACACCTGAACTTGGAGTCTGCAAAAGACTTGAGGCTGGGGCAGAGGTTCACCTTCCAGCAGGACAACTATCCTAAACATAAATCCAGATCTACAATGGAATGGTTTAAATAAAAACATATTTATGTGTTAGAATGGCAAAGTCAAAGTCTAGACATAAACTCAGCGGAGAATCTTTGGCAAGATCTGAAAACTGCTGTCAAGTCAATTTTATTTGTATAGCACATTTCAGCTACAAGGCCGTTAAAAGTGCTTTAAATCAAAGAAATAAAAAGTCATAAAAATAACATACATTCACCTTAAAAAAGAAAAAGAAATAAATCAAATTCAAAGTAAAATCAAAATTAAAATCATATAAAATATATTGATACATGTACCAATGATTAAGATTCAGAAACAACTGTAAATTGGTGTGTTTTTAGCCTTGATTTAAAGGAATTCAGCTGTGTTGTAGTTTTCTGTAAGTTTATTCAAGATTTGTGGTACATTGAAGCTAAATTCTGCTTCAAAATGATTGGTTCTGGTTCTGGGGATGCAGAGCAGACCAGAATCAACAAACTGTTAGAGTAGTTTGGTGAAAAATGGCTCTCTTATGGTTCATATTTATTTTAATCCATGCACTTATTCCACACATTTATTATTCATAATATTTTAAATAAACAATATTTGATCAAAATATATATTAATTTCTGTATATTTTTATGTGCCACATACATTCCAAAGTTGGGTTTAGGCATCCAACTAACCTTAATAAAATATTCAGTCTTATAGCACAGAGTAATCACATTGCCAACTCATCCCCAGTGTAAGAGTTGGCAATTTACACACAATTCATGTGTGTAAACAGCGACACGTGAATTAGAAAGACACTGTAGTAATTAGCAGGACCTTCCGGCAGACAACCAATCAGAATAAGAGGTTGTGTGAATATTCATGAGGTCCTGCTATTGCACAAACCTGCCATAGGGGGCGCTGTGGTGATACACAGATTATACACAAAATCAGGTTTATGTGTATTAAACGGACATCTCGTTTTTTTTGCATTTTTGGGGTTATTAGACCAATAGAAACCTTTCTACGCTTTTAGATTTTTGTCAAAATTAGCAGGACACCGCTCCTGTCCCGTTAATTCAAAATGTCCTGCTAGTGTTGTGTGTATTCTGACGAAATGTCCTGCTAAACCACATGTACCAACGCACACACACACACACACTGTCTGGAAGCGTAGAGGACATCAGCTGTACACTTTTAGGTTTGAGTCACAGAGTAAGGCCAGAAAAGATGACCTGCCATCCGAGTCCGATGTGATTCAACACAGCAGGTCTGCTAGTTAGCATCTTGCTTTCAGTTTTCTAACAAGTGTTTGTGTTTGGGTGTGTGGGCTCAGCACGCCCGTCTCAGGTGGCGGAGAGTCTAAATGCATTTGATCCCGGGCAGAAATGCGATTTTGTCAGCATAGCAATAAGGAATCGTCAGAGAACGGCATAACAAAGCGGCATAATGCGATCATGATTATTATATTACAGGGAATTTCTGTTTGCTTTGTCTGTACCTCCCTTCTTCATAATGATCTATGTACACAGCTGCTGCTAGTCCGTGTATGTTCCTGTAAATACGTGCTTTTTACGCGACTCATTGTAACTGTGCTGCAGCCCATTTCCCCAGAGGGCCGTACGGTTGATTGTTTAATCAATGGCCACCTGTCTGCTATTGGCTAATCAATGCTTGGGTAAACATTAAGATTAGCTCTTTGGAAGAGCCGGATAACTCACTGTAAAGGCTTGACGGATAAGTGCTGTATTCTGTGAGCAAACACAGGCTAGAGGACGGGGGACGGACATAAGGAGGGAGATGCAGAGCAGCTGACGTGGATAACGTGAAGCGGTACCTGGGGGACTGGAAGGACAGTCAGATTATAAACCAAACAGATCCCAGATCAAAGGATCTTCTCAAACTAAAGCCCTGCTATTCTCTCTTTAATATTTAAAAATCTCCTTATGTGTTGCAATAGAGACCAAAAATTAGGAATATCCAAAGATGTTTCCAAAGACACCAAAAGAATGAAGCTGGTTGTCAGCCCACCAGTGAAGGCAGGGAGCAAACTTATGTTTTGTCTTTCAGACAAATTTTTAAAGTTACTGATTTTATTTAGTTTTTATTAGAAATGTTACTAAATTTACGTTCTCTCTCTCTTCAGACTGCTAAGTAGAAGGAAAGGTAAAGTTAAGCAATCTCAATCAGCTTTTTCAAGTGATGTAAAGCTGCATTTCTCTCACTCAGTAAATCAAACAAACTACAGCTTTTATTGAATTGATCCCTATTTTATAGCACAGCTAGACATCCATGAATATGTCTGGCTGACATTATGTGCAAATATTGAAGTTTATTTCTTAGTGAGCTAATGTACATCTTAATTAAGTTTGATGCTTTGTATTAATTTCTGCACTTTTTTATCCAAACTCCTGCAGTACCGATACCAACATCAGAAGAGTATTTTAGAGATAACCAAATGTAACGGCAATTTATTTATGAACTTTATATAGTCTAAATATTTCACATTAAATCAAGGTCTTTCAAAAAGCCCAGTAGAAAGGAATTTAGTGTTTCAGAGAAACTAGTTTGAGAATATTATGACATATTTATCACTTTTATTTGTCATTAGCTATGCCGTTCCAGTTAGCCTTCATCTTGCTGTCGAGGTTTCTTTCTTCTCTTCAGAGCTCCAGAGTTTACTCAGTTATATTACTAAGAATCTATTCCAAACATTTTATTTTATTTTGCCCCTCTGAATGCTAAAATATCTCTAGAAAAAGATGAGAAGAAGACAAGCAGATTACTACCTCTAAAACAGGTAGTCCACTGAGAACACAGCTGTGCACACAGGAGGGATGGATGGATTCATTTTGATGGATGGATTAATTTTATGAGATAGATGGGATTCGTTTCTTGTTTTCACTTTAAATTTCCTGGATAAAATCAGCTAAAATATGACCTGCAGCATTAAAACAGTGTGGAGTCTAGATCAGTGGTCTGAAGTAAAACTAAAGGAAGCTATTTGTAGCAGGTTGGACAGAACTATTCGATCTCTAAGCAAAATGTCATGTGCAATTGAAAACTGCATTTGAAGCAAAGTAAAATGGAGCCTCGTTGCGCTAATAATGCTTTCCCAGCACTTTGTCTGTGCAGGAAGATGGGCTTCTGCATATTTAACCATCTGCAAATGAGTTAAATTTCATCAAATAATGCACAAGCACAAGGAATACTAATCGAACGGGTAAGTAGGAATTCATTTTAATGCATTTTAAAATGATGAAAAGTGTCTGATTTTAGAAAATATGCTAAGCAGTGCAGAGCTGCCAAAGCTTTCAAACATTTACTGACTGCATGACCACACAAATGTTACATCTTTTCAATAGTTAGGCTGGCCAATCTGGGAATAACTGAGATGATGCTACACAACATAGCAGTGGTGTGTTAATATAAGTGCTGGCAAGTGATACGACTTGAATTCTTAAGGGCCCTTATTGCGGATAAAGGACATTGTGAAGTTAAAACAATGATGGTGACACATTCAACAAGCAGAAAGGCAGTAATTTCCCCACTAGTCCAACAGAGATTAGGGATAAATCTCCTGTTGCAGAGCAGGAGGCCTGTCCTCACTGGATAGAAACCTGAATCACTATTACCACAATTTGCTGCTTTTAGTCTCTTCGCCTCTGTGACTTGCAGAAAGAAAATAAAAAATGAGACTGGTATGAAAAACAACTTTGCGAAAGGCATTTCGTTAAATTATTAAAAGCAGCAGAATGACAAGTTCTAAGATAAAGTAGTTTTACTTGGAAAATTTAATTGCAGTACATTAAACCAATTCTCTGAATTTATCGCATATTTTGTCTGTTGAAAATATCTTAAGTAGAGTTTTTTTTTTAATGTATCAACAAACGCAAAGCACACTTGTGTATATTCTTTGTAGATTCATTTCATTTTAAATTAATGGGAACTCTTGTGTGATCTGTTCTCTTCTTTATCAAGCCTTTTGAAAAGGATTTCAATTAATCACTTTTTTGACTGCGAGATGAGTGGTACCAACAAATATTCTCCACAAATTAATTTGTTATTTCTGTGTGTACGATCAAAGAAAAGACCCAGCAGCAGCAGCAGCAGCAGCAGCAGCAGCAGCAGCAGCAGCGGCAACCGAGGAAAAAACACCGAACAACACAAGGAAAGATTAATCCCATGGCGGGTGTAGCATAAGTACTGTGAAACGCCGTTTCCATTAACCACCTCGGCTTGAATTACTTTAATGTGTCACTTCAACACGATAGCAGCAAAATTGTTATCTACCGTTTAGCAAAATATGAATTCAGTAAATACTGCAGCCGTTAACAAGCAGTGATTAAAACAGCCTAATTATAATTTAAAAATTTCAGCACTAGCGCCACTAATAACTCATGCAAAAATGTTTGTATTTGAGAGACTCGTATAGCACTGCTGAACTTCTGAGTATAAATTATGATGCAGTGTAATCATTCTGAATGAAGGCTAGGTGATGACTAAACACGAGTAGACAGACCACTGACAATTACGACACATCCAGTTTAACAGGGGCGTCGGAAAAGGGTCAAGTGTTCTGCATCACAAAGAGCAGGATAGCGCGACATTGTTCGTTTTCAATGGCTCCATTGTTCTGTCTGTTAGGGTGCTGTTTGCTCTAATTTTACCCACTGACACACTCTGAATAGAGGTTCATTCTCTCCCCCATCTGGTCTTTGAACCCAGAAGTAAAAGTTAGTCTGTAAAGGCCAGGAGACACAGTAACATTTATTGCGACGTACAAAAGCCCTTTTAAACTTTAAAACTTAGTTTTCTGTGTAGTTTTATTGGGAACATTATGGTTAGTTAAACATTTTTCAAAATCATCAACTCAATCCTAAGTTTGCAGCTTTGGATAGTCCATAACACTTTGATAGACTTAGATGCAGATTTAAAATTATGTATTGCACCTTTTATGCATTTTTTAAAAATTTATGTAGTAAAGCTCCAGTGAAAAGTTTGATAATAATAATGAAGATAAGAAGGCTTGTACAGCCCTACTATAAAACTGATAGTTTCTCATTGTGCTCAATTTAGCATCATCATGGGACTTTTTTTTTTTTTGCATTTCCTGAAATTCATTTTTTGTTAAATAGATTTTCCTCTTCTCTTCAATAGAGTGGCCAGAGGTGCATTTCCTTTTCAACAGCTGGAGAATTATAATAATAAAAAAGAAGATTAAAAATAGATGGATGTACAGCTTTCAAGAAGCAAACAATTTTATTTTCCTCTATACTGAGTATTCAGGTTGTTGACATCAAACAAAGTCATGACGACGATGGCGAGGATAAGAAAAAGCTGTGATTGACAAACAGAAGCAAGCAGCTCTTTTTAGATTCTTGTGATTCTAAAGCATTGTCATGCAGTTTTCAATTTCTTGAAGAATCCAATTCAAGAGCAGATTTCCAGTGGTAAGCAGTTCAGTTTTTTATTTTTGAGTTAAAATATGACCGCTAACAGAGATATAGTTGAAAACAACAAACAAGTGTTGACTAGTATGATTTGCACCAGTATGGAAACTGCTACAAATCTGTTAATATTCTTTAAATATTACTTGCTACTCATACATGCCATAGTTTGTTGATATCAGTTTAATTGTCAACCCAAAATGCCAGTAAAATGTTACTATGGATCATAAGCCAATGCAATTCTACAAAACGCAAGAAATAAAATTTTCATTTTGTGTGCATGATTGAATCGAGTGCTGCATTTTCTTGTTAACTCATTGACTTCCTGCAGTGCACTTAATGCTTTATGAAGTAATTAATAACATGCATTGGATCATGATCCATGTGCAGCCACTGTAGGGCTAATCAATGTGACCAGACACATCAGCAGTGAGTCTGCTTGGTAATCATTCTTGGTAGTTGTGACAGACGATGTGGTTGTTTTGCAGGGTGGTATAAAGTTCGCACTTTAGCAAATAGAATCTGGCCATTTCATTCTTCCCAACCCAATCCCTGCAATTTTGCAGCCCGATTGCCTGGAAATCTCTGCATTTTCTTCTCGCACACAACTCAGGAGGTTTACTGCAGTTTTACCCACTAAAGATTAGATATGGATCATAATTCACAACACAACAGTGAAACAGAAAAACACACTATAATACTGGGAGGGAACTATATGGCAGGTGTGTTTGACTTATTTTTAAAGCAAAAACAGTCATGAAGTGCTCTTTCCCTCCATCATTGTGCTGTAACTGGGTTGTGAGGCAAACTAACCTAGGTTTAGGCAACTTGACAGATGAACTTATTGACCCAAGTTATCAATGTTTTGATTTTGAAGAATATTCAGAAAAAAAACAACTTTGTGTGCACGTTCCCCGCAGCTACATAATAGAAAAAATTTTAAGTAACTTATTAAATATAAACTGCAAAAAAAGGTTCTAGGTATTGTCCTGCAGAAAGCTGGCCTCAGTAACTGCGTCTCTATTATTATAAAAATAACCTAACAGAAGCTAGCTGCATGTTTGGAGCCAATTTTTAGGTCAGAGCATGAAGTGAGGTCCATCTCCAGTTTGTATGCTCCATCTAGAGGATTCAGTGGTTTCCCATGAAAAGTACTTAGAGTTAATATATGATCTGTTCTCAATGTCATCCCATAGACATTAAATATATATTGTATTAATCTAATATCTTGATAATTTGTGAAAACAATATTGTTATAAGGAATGCTGACATCTGAATTTTGTACTTATTTAGGAGGTTCTTACGTCCAAAACCACTTGACAATTTATTTGAGGGTCAGAATTGTTCTGAAAATGATCTTAGGCACAGCTGCAAGTCCACTTGTGACTGCACAAAAGACAGAAGGTTTTAGAATAGCCTAGTCAAAGTTTGAACTATAATCAGATAGTTTAAACCAAAATCCAATTGGGATGCCGTTTCTCAACTTTGAACAGGTTGTTCATTCCTGAAAACCATCAAACTGACCAAAAAGACAAATTTCCAGTTATAGCAAATGCTATTTATTATTTTGGATGAATTACATTTTTATTTTTGGTTTGAACAGTTTTGCTTTACATTAAAATAAGTCATAATTGAAAACCTCATTTTTTCAGATATTAAAAGTGGTTTAATTTTCTAAAAGTAAAAATAGAAGCAATATTTAAAGGGAGCAAATACTTAAAATATCGCCAACTACACATTTACCCTGCAAAAATTAAAATGATGGCCATTTTGATAAGCGGTTTCCTTCTTTTTTCCCGTTTTGCTCAAACTACATTTTTAGTTTAAACTGCAGCCCTGAGGAAATATTTATGCATAATTGCATAAACATTTTCCCGTTTCCCTCCATAGGGTTAAACATGAGACCAGCTTCCACACTTGAGTATGAGTATGTCATTCGGTTTCTTCTAAACAATTTCCTATGCTTTCAGCAATCTGCTGTCAATTTACATTTCAATAAACAATTTAGCCCAACATGCTTTTCATGCATTTTTTTTGTGTGGTGTAACTGAAATGTATTCTGACAAAACAAATTTTAAGCCTGTAAACATCAACCCAAGGTTGAAAGTCTGATAAAAGAAAAACTCCAAATCTATTCTGAAGTGAAGCGATACAAAGTGGAGGACGGACAGAGCATCAACATGACATTTTAACTGAGTTGAAGCACCGCTGAATGACACATCAGACACACGCGTGCGCGCGCACACACACACACCGAGCTGCACGCCTGTCGAATGGCTCAGCAGTTACACATTTCGACATGGATAGCAGCCTGTCTCTGATACATGACATGGAAAAACTCTTTAGAGGAAAGGACAGGCAATTATAACAAGTTCAACAGTATGCAGTTTTCAAGGATGTATGTTTTTTTCTCTGTCTGTACAAAATCAACATGTCAGACAGTATGATGGAATATGGGAGACAACAGGAAAACTTTGATGGAGGAAATCAGCAGGATATTCACTATGCAGATGATATTAGATGAGTCGACAAGCAGCTGAAGGCCAGATTCATTGACATTGATTAAACTGAATATACAAACTCAGAAACAGGACCTTGGTGTTTGCTGAATTCAT
>NC_088839.1:13849010-13860433 GCF_904066995.2 Poecilia reticulata | reverse complement strand
AACATTTGGTCTTAAGACAGTATTTTTTGAAAGACTTGAAGAATCTGGGTGATGTGATGCAAGGCAAGCAGATCTGATAAATATTTGAGACTAAGATGATTAGTGACTAAAATTAATTGAAAGCTTGAGACAAACTTTAACGTGTGCAGATTTGCTGACTGCATTCAACAGCATTTGTGCAGCTAAAATTTTCTAGTAATTGATCAAGCTAAGAAGCTGTTAATGTTTTTAGTAAGGAGCATTGAAGTGTTTTTTGTTGTTGTTATAAATGAAAGTACTACAGCCTTTGCACTGGACAAAAAGCGACAAACTTTAGTAAGGTTTTTCAGGTGATAAAATGTTTTTAAATTTGACAAAACATAAACATATTTTAACATATACATTAAAATATGATGCTGAAAGCTTTAACATAATCTGAACTTTCTTTATCCCGAGTTCATTATCAGTTATTAAAATGCATATTTTGTCTTGACATTCATGACATAATGTCAAAAACATATTTAAAAATGGCATCAATTGGACGTGGGTTATCAGAAAATACATCAGAAGTCACATCTTTCAAAACCAATGCTGTGTCTCCTGGTGTTTTTTCCAAGCAACAGAATGTTAAGTTAAAAAGTGTAAGAGCAAAGACTGAGCCTTGTGGAACTCCACATGTACCTATTAAATGTTCAGCTGTAGAGCTCCCATTGATTACGATGAATTTACTGTCTATCAGATATGATTTGGACCATTTAAGAACAGTTCTGAAGATGTTTGTCACTTTGAATCTATTAAGTAAAAATATTGTGGCTGACAAGGGTTTGTTTAGATCCTGAGGTCAGAAACAACATTAAGCAATGCTGTCTCTGTGCAGCGATTGGAATTTAATTACTTTTTTAAATGTATATGTTATCAATATTCATAAAATGTTTTGATTTGACGACAGCTCTATTAAACGTTGTGACCCAATTAAAACTCAAATGCAGCCTCTCGGATGGGGATGCTGTGTTTTTGTGAGTATCTCTGAACGGAGCGAGGGGGGTGGAGGGGACGAGGTGCAGAAAAAGTGTGAGGATGGTTGAGACGGAGCCTGGCCTCAACGTGGATCAGTCCAGTCATGAGACAAACAGATGTGGTCCTGTCTCTGTTCCCCCTCCAGCCTGCCGTGGCAGCCGTTCAGTTATGCGGGGAGTACGGGTCGGGGTCTTAGCGTGCGCCCTCCTCAGTGTTTACTCTGCTTGTTGACAACATGGCTGGATTCTGGGCTAAAATCAGCCAGCAGATGATGGTGTCCAGGTCTGGTGGAGGTATCTGTTTTCATCAGAGAAGACTCCGCTTGTGGTGTGAATTTAACATTTGGTTCTCCAAGGCCAAGACTCGGATGGATGAAGGTTTATCTATAGCCCTCTTATTGGAACCACATTGACGCTTGATTCTTTCCCTCCCTCTTTTCCCCCATCCACCCTCTTCTCCGCCTCGCTATGCCGAGTGATTTCATGACTTTTGTCCATCACCGTCACAAGAAACAGATGTGAGCAAGCTTCCCCGCTGGTTTCTGTTTTCCATTGAAGTCCTGGTAGTTGGTCGGAGTCGGGCCGATGACATTTTGTTTGCCCGTGAACATGTCTTTCATTGGATTTATGGAATGAAAACACCTGCTGCGAAGGGATGTCAAATCAAAATACGTCTTCTCACTGCTCGGGCTGAGGACGAGCCAAAGCGAAAAATAAGAGGAAAGTATGCAAAATAAAAAGATGTCTTTTGGTATGCCTCAAATCTATTATAGAGATAAATATGACAGAAAGCAAGGATGATAACCACCATTAACTATTGCCTCGAATTAACACGATTAAAAAACTATTCAAAGGTGACGCATATCAGTCTTACTCAAGAAAATCGACTCATCTTATTTTAGATTTCACACGATGTCAAGTTTTTAACCTATTTGGCCAAGAAAGGTTTTGCTTAACCTGATAACTCTGGAAAGTAGACCGATCCCCCCTCTACTCTTCGGCAGCTTCAGAGGCCCCATCGCCTCACATCAGCTCAAGCAGTCAGCTGCACCCCAGCCGGCTCTGTCTGGTGGTCAGCTGGAGAGCCTGTAACACCTGCTCGTGTTTGGCAGTTTCCATGGAATAATGCTGTAATTCCACCAGAAACTGATTGGGACGGCGAGGAAAAGGAAAACAAATACGTGTCTGCACATACACTAGGCCTGATTGGAAAGAATGCCCACGTTTGTTTTTTCTCAAGTAAAGAAAAAGGAAAATTTCGTTGTTTACCCAAGAAGATCAGGAGGTCATTTGATACAAGACGGTGTGCATGCATTACTTGAAATAAGTCACAGTCTTGTTCCCAGACACTGCAGTCTGGAGCCTGCTTTGATAATTAGGAAGAAATATAAACTGTTCCATCTGCTTTACAAGGGTGTTTTGTTTATAAATGTTCAGCGGTTCAGTTTGGATGCAAAGATTAGTTTACAATGACAGATTATAAACACATTAGATTTTTTTTTTTTTTTTGCATGTGCATGAGCTAAATAATACTGTCTTTCTAGACTTGAATGTATAAACTACCTTGCAAAAATATGCTAAACTTTCATTTTTGTCTCAAATTTTTTACACTACTACCATAGAAGTCAATGTGATGTACTGGGACTCATTATAATAGACAACCTTTTCCTTGAACTTGAACTGTGAAGTTCAAGGAAAAGGGCTTTTAAAAAATATAGATATGTCAGGTTCTCCCAAATGTACAAGCAGACCCACAAGAAAGTGTTTGAGATCAAAACATATGAATATGTTAGAGCTTAACTCAAAGCCAAAACTTAAATATAACAGAGGGATATGTAGCAAGATTGGAAATATGGTTACAGAGAGTATCATGCAATATGACTGAGCTTAAACTCTTTTGGTAAGAATTTGAAAGAAGCATAGTCTCTTGATGTTCAAAGCTGGTAGACATAAACCCCCAAACACCTGCAGTTTTAGGTTTTAACAGCTATCAGCAGTTACTATTATCTGTAATTGCTAATAGTGCTTAGCGATTACAGCTAACTGCTATTAGCTGTAATTGGGGCTAATGGTGGTTCTAACAAGTATTGAGTCAGGGGGCATGTTTACATAAATAAAAACAACTCCCCCCATTAAGATAGCTAATTTATTAAACGCTATTGTTAAAACGTAAAATACAAATGTGTGCCACACTTTTCAGAATTCAGTTGATGAAAACATTTCTTTCTTTTTTTTTCCCAACTCCTCCTGTAGGGACAGTTCATAAGTTTTGAGTTTTAAAAATAGACTCCCTTGGTGTCCTCATTTAGCATAAATCTAGACCAGCTGCTAGCTGATGGAGGCTCGTCTCAGAGGGATCAAGAGCAAATTGGACTTTAAATAACTAATCTAAAACAATATATCAGCAGTTTATGTAGAAACGCTTTTTGATGAACCTCCAATCTGCCGCTGTGTTGCATCAGGTTCGGCTGGGTTTTTATGTGATGGACAAACAGAGTGATGCATAATGTGAACTCGAACGAAAATCTATCTTATTCCATCCTCTTTACTCTGATACTACTGAATAAAATCCAGTGCTTCTAGATGTTGCCTAAGCAGTAAACAGAATCCACCTGTGTGCAATTCAATCTCTTCTTCTCACATAACCCTCAACACTTCAGCCTCACTGTGAAACAAGTTGGTGACAGCATCATGCTGCAGGGACACTTTTCTTCAGCAGGATGGATGACGATAAGTAACGTGCAATTCTGTAAGAAAATCTGCTAGAGGCTGCAAAGCACTAGGAACTGAATGGACGTTCAGTATATATATATATATATAATAGCACACTAATGTGTTGGAATGATCAAGTCAAAGTCTAAGCTCTGAATATAACAGAATATGTAGCAAGACTTGAAAACTACCCACACATAGTTCTTATCCAGACGGACTGAGCTTCGGCTCCTCTAACACAAGCTACAGAGGTATGTTTTCACTGCAGAAAAAGTCCAGGTGGATGACATCAGGTATTGCTTCAGGTGAAGCCTTGTCATCCGCTGGGTGTTGGTATTGTACATGGACTTACGGGTTGATCTCCGGCGAGAGGCAATTTGTCAGGGCAAAGGCTAAAACAGCAAATAAATAAACATGTTACCAAGGCGATGGCAAGTTGCCTCATGTCTGCATCAGTTGCTGCTCTGTTTGAGTGCTTAAACACCTGCGGTGCACGCTACGAGTGCAACCTGGGAACAGCAGAGCTTTGCGGTTCTCCTTTCGGAGGAAGCCGGGGTGTGAGGACGCGGTTATATGTGAGACCTGAAGAAGAAGTGTGTTTTACTGAGAGCTGCATGTGTGTATGTTCAGCTGGACACACAGGATGTTTTTATAAGACAGGCGATCCCTGTCTGCATAATCCACTCATGCGCAGGTGTTCACAGGGTCTGACGATGCAGGGTCATGTGGTCAGCGGAGTCTGCGTCACTACAATATGTTCGGTATGCAGAGCGTGAGCAGGGACCAAGCCTTTCCTGTAGCCCCTGTCTGATGTCTGGGAGCTTGTGTACCTCCTCCTCTTCACTATCAGCTCCTGGAATCAAAGCCCTTATCGTTGCATCTTCTACATTTTGTCCTTGTTTATTGTCACTGCGTTTATTGCTGTTGCCCTTTTAGTTTTTGTGAACAATATTTTCTTCAATTCATGCCGGGTCAAAATCATTCAGATAGGCTCAAATATGTTTACATGTACTCTGTAGTATTTGAATAAATGCAGTTTAACAAGTTCTGTATGCCAGAAGGTTACTCACGGCAACAAAAAGTGTGATTTAACCATTCACACGTGACATTTCTGGTATGATTCAGATCATTGTAAAGCTTCACAAACCCATTGCACATGAGCTTTATTTAGACAGATCATGAGGGCCAGACTTTCTTCTTTAGCTAACATCCTGAGGTTTTGACATTAACTTGTCCAGGTTCAGAAGCAGCAAAGAAGTCTCAGACCACTTCTACTCTCATGTGTGACAGGCAGTGTGATGTCCTCTTTTCCCCAAATTTCTGTGAAACATACCTTCCAGAAGGCTCCAATGATATCCACATCATATTAAGATTTCTTTGGAAACATGAGACAGGTCTTTGTCTTCCTATTTATTGATCAATAGTGCTTGTCCAATCTCTCTCTTTCTGCTCAATCATGAACTCTGACCTTTACGCCTGCAGAGCTCCTGATGTTCTGATCTCATTAGTGACCTCCTGTTTGAGCGGTCAGTCTGTTTTTATGTGGATGACTCTCTGTGGCTTATTGGAATCCAGTAGCCTAGAAAATGTCTCTAACTCTTTCTGAACTGAAAGATGTTTGTTTCTCATTTATTCTTGAATTTCTTTAGGCATGACGTGTTGCTATTGGAGATAATTTAGCCTACTTCATGTTATCAGATGGGTCCCATTTAGGTTACTCGCTATTTCCAAATGGCAGACTGTAATCAAGTCTGGGGTGTAGCTACAGTCACTGAACTCAGCTATCAAAAATATTTGTTGATTTTTATTTGTGGTGCTTTTTTCATGGTTGGCTTGGATAAGGTTTTTGTTCCAAAAAATTAAACCATCATTTGGAAAGTGTTATTTTGTATTAACTCAGTTTATTCTGATTTGACAGTCAATTCTAACTTGTGCGCCCAAATCTAGAACTCTTCGAATGAATCTTTAGTAGTCCGAAATGACTCCTTGTAAACTTCTGACTCGCTCTGTCTGTGTGCGTTTGTTTGTCCTGCCAGATCTCAGAGGGTCCACCAATTGTACGTTTCTCACATTTAAGGAGAATAAGGAACCAACTCAACACCTGCTGGCAGTTTTCTGTGGTTACAATTACTGTGTGACTGTGGGATAAATAAATAAATAAGGCAAACTCCACTTCAGAACATTTTAATTGGCTTTGGAGGCCTTGCTGTGGTTCGCCTGTGGTTACAGCGGTCGGGCAAATATGGAGCGCTGCAGCCACTGGATGTTTTAAGCTCCCAAAGAAACACACACCCAGACTCGCACAGACACACAGCCAGGAACTAATTTCTCACTCTCCAAAGGCCGGGAGTGCTGCACTGCAGAGGATGGCATTTCCTTTGACATAAACACTTGTCGAAATTCAACTCCCTCATTACGCTGTGGTAGAATGACAGCGAAACATGGCTGTGAACCCGTGTACAGCCACCGCTCATGTTCCAAACAAGCTACATCAGACTGTAAACACGCTGGGCTTGTTTCTGCTCGGCCCCCTGTTCTGCTAGGGATTTTTGATGTGTTGTGACTTGAGGCTTTTTTTTTTTTTTACTGCTCGCGTAGTTCCCATGCCATTTGGAGCTGCACCAAATGGGGTCATATCAAGCGTAGAGGCTTTCTGCGATGAAGCCTGCAATCGCCATGTGATGATGTCATTACATGTAGGAGGGAAGTGATAGGTTTTTCGCATTTGTGCTTTGTACAGAGCAGATCCTCTGTTTCTATGAGATAATATAAAGAAGGTGTCTGCCTTTTTCCCGTACAAATGTTCTCCTGGAAACTCAAACTGATCGAAAAACTCACCAATTAGAGCCGGAGCTCATGCCGCACATCTGCTGATCCCATCCACCCAGGTCCTGGAGTTTCCTACCTATTTATGAGAAAGCCATCCATCCGCCTTCACGCCTCCTAATCCCCCAGCCTCCTTTATTCCTGGGAAGTGCACTGTCACCATAGCAATCAAAAAGGAGAAACACAAAAACAATCACAACAGACGTGGAGGCGAGGGGGCAAAATGCAGTGGGGGGAACATTGAAGAAAACAGAGTGAAGAAGGAAATTATTGTGAAAATATTCCTAAGGTCAACATTTGTGTGAATATGTAAAAGAAAAAATGAACAAAGAGAAGAAAGAATCAGCCATGAAAGTGTCGGTGTGGACAGTGTGACGCATTGTCGGTGCAGGGTTCGCCTGCTCAGGCGAATGAGTCTCAGGGGCTCTTTATTTTTAAAGCTTGACTGCAATTTGGATAACAGAGCCAGTGGTCCCAGAAAAAGAGTCGCCAACCCTGTCAAGCTTTTGGAGGAGCCCTATGCAGGGTCAATGAGTGAACCACAGCACCTACAACTCTACTGCACCTAATTCACTTTCAAAAAGTGTTCAAACCCTACAGTTCTTTTCTCGTTTTGTCACGTTACGTTAACAAATTTTAGTTTATTTTGTTGGTATTTCAAGGTATTTACTAGAGCTATAGTGAGACTACTAGCTGGTAGATGGTAGTGACAGGAATGGGGATAGACCCGATGTACCCAAATGAGCCTAAACCTGTGGCTGGGGATCCCCTTCCAAAGATCTTCAATTTACAACTTCAGAGTTTTTATCAAGACATTAGGAACATGTAATCGTAATGGGCCATGTTCAGGGCCTCCATTGCAGACATCAATCATAGGAGCTGAAGCTCATTGGGTCTACTGGTGAGGCAGATGAATAATTGAGTCAAGCCTTCTTTATATCTGGGAAAACCATGAGGGTAGCTAGAGTATTGCCTCTGGTTGAAGATGCAAAAATAATCTGTCATCTGAGGAGTCTGGACAAGCTTTTTGGAGTAAAATTTGGTTGGCCTCAAGGATGTTTTGGACAAACAGTTCAAAAACTCTGAAAGGAAAATGGGCACTATCCAAGCCTGAGATGGTTGATACATCTATTCAGTGTCTTATGGAGGGACAGGAATAACTCCAGTGGACCAGCAGACCAGGGTG
Source organism: Poecilia reticulata (assembly GCF_904066995.2). Taxonomy (NCBI): domain Eukaryota; kingdom Metazoa; phylum Chordata; class Actinopteri; order Cyprinodontiformes; family Poeciliidae; genus Poecilia; species Poecilia reticulata. Next base: position 13,852,714 of record NC_088839.1, on the reverse strand, counting down.
GTGATCCCAATTTTTAAGAAAAGGGAACTGGAGATTGTTTTCCTACGATCAAGATTTCTCAGCCTTCCTAGGGAAGTTTGTTCGAGAGTGTCGGAAAGAAGGCTCCAAACAATTGAAGTACCTTGGATTTAGGAGGAGCAACGAGGCTATCACCCTGGCTGTGGAGCTGTGGATCAGATCATTTCAGGAGGAGCATTTCAAGCGTCTTGGTGTTTTGTTAATGACTGATGTATAATGGGGCAAAGATGGCTGGATAGGGACCTAGTTTGCAGCAATGCTGTTGCTGCTGTCGTCTGTCAGGTTATAGAGAGAACTGAGCCAAAAGGTTAAGTCCACCCATGTTCCTAACCTTTCCTAGGTTTGTAATTTGGCCTTACTCCTGCCACTTTCAGATGATGGATTGAATAAAGCTCTGAGATTTTTAAAGCCGCGGATATTGTTTTAAAGCCAGTTGTTTGGTGGTTTACAGTTGCTGTAAACCACCAAACAACTTTATCTGGAGATACTGTTTGTTCACTAATCTTTGCAAATAAAACTCCCAGGTCTTTTTAGTACAGCTAGATTTATATTGTCATTATATTAAGCGCAGTTTGACTTTCTTTATTAATTAAGTGATTTGAGGCAGTTGGTTACATTGGGTTTTATTTAGAAGTAACAAGGAAAAGAGGGTGGAATACATACACAATCCCACCTTTTTACCTCTTTTGTACTATTTGCACCCCAAAGACAATTTTTGCTGATCTTTTGAAAGTGATGTAATGGGACAAAATGAATTACTTAACAAGGCACTGGGTGTGCCAGCTGTGTCCAACAATCACCAGAACAATGAAAACGAACATGAAAATACCAATAATAAAAGCTACTGTACGAGATATACATGTACAGCACTGACCAACTACAATCTTAAGTGCATACAGACTTTACTGGTTCATGCATTTGCAAAATTATCGAGCAATTATCGAGAACAGCAAATGTGAAAGTGGAAGTAGGAGCGTTGAACCTGATATGTTCTTGTTTTCGGGTGGACTCTGCAAACGTTAAGCCTCCAGAAGGCTGGCTGCTGGACGGGATTAGAGAATACATAATTGCTCGCCAGTCACATGTGTCATAAAGACAGATGCCAAACCTTTTGTAATGAAGATTATGTGTCTTTTCCATGGATTCATTGTTCCACTCTGACATTATTGTGTGCGCTGTGAGGCCCTGTATCTCGCCCATCCTGATTGTCTTTGTCTGATTGCACACATGGGCCAACTACCTTGACTTTCCACTGTGCACTGTGAGATTTTTTTTACTGGTCAGTGTGGACACGGAGCAGTAGCCAAAACCTGTAAAACTGACACAAGCATGTTTCAAAGCACTACAAGGTGTAAAGTAATAGATTTTGGCAGCAGGAACAATTCAGAGTGAATCCTTGGACCTTAACCACAGTTGAAAACTGTCTCTTACTGGGCTTTCATATACAAGAGATCTTGCTGATTACTGAGACTTATTTTAGGCACTTTAGCGCTAAATGAATGAATGTAGTAGGACTTTCAGGAAACATGTGTGAAGGTGTTTATAGCTCAGTAAATTAATTGACGTTAAGTGTCCCCACAGGAGCTATATAGTTAAAATAAGCAGCTGTACTTGCGTCAATCATCCATCTGAAAATAAATAGAAATACAAGGCAACCTCAGATGTTTGCTTCCCTTTTGGGTTTCAGCAAATTTGCTTTTTTTTTTTTCCGAAACCAAAAACACACAAACTATTTAAAACAATTAAATGTTATTGTAGTTTTCAACTGCAATAACATTGCAGATTTTTTAAAAACATTTTAACAACATCGTTAAAGTTATTTTTAAGTCTAGCAGTAGGTTGGCATTAGGTATATCTACAGTTCAAAAAAAGGTCCATGCACATGCCTCAAGGTTGTTCTCTAAAATCCCAGTGGGATCGTTTCTACTGCATTGAACCAAGATGAGGTTTTCACCCAAATTGTGCTTTTTTACTCTCACTGAAACAAATTTAAATATTATGCAAACTTCACCGGATTAAATTCACACAAGTTTTAGTAGGGTCAATCACAGTTGATTTGAAGTCCAAAGTTTGATGATGCTTCTTCTATGAAATGTCCATTTAACATAAGATGTAATGGGAACATCTTTGTTAAAGTTAAACCTGTATCTCAGCCCACAGAACATCAGGATCATCAAGGACTTTTTTTTTTGCCAAACCTGAGACAGCCATATTTGCTCTTTTTGCTCAGCAGTGGTTTTCTCTTGGATTTCCTGCACGGAGGCCATTTTTGCCCTGTTTCTTTCTCACTGTTGAATCACGAACTCTGACCATAACTGAGGCAAGCAAGGTCTGCAGTGCATTAGATGCTTTTCCTGGGTTCTCCTGTGACCTCCTGGATATGTAATCAGTCTGCTCTTGAAATTTGTTGGTATGCCAGCCACTCCTGGGAAGTTTCACCACTGTTCCATGTTTCCTCCATTAGTGAATAGTCTCACTCTAGTTTCCTACACTCCCAAAGCTTTCAAACCATTATTCCAATCCTTCCCAGACTGATGGATGTCCATCACTTTGATTCTCATCTGTTATTACATTTTTTTCAGATTGAGACATTTTGTTTTACTTTTTGAGATCTTTTAGCCTACTTATTGTTGTCAAGAACCTAACGAAATCATTGTGAATTGAAAATATTAAAAAGGGGTTTGCACTTATTTTGTTTGCTAAAAGAAAGACATTTGCTTCACAGTTAAATTTTTTTGTTGATTAAATTTTATTTTCTTTCTTGTAGACATTTTTTTCTATCATATTCAGAGCAAGAGGGATGAGATGTGTAAATTTGAAAATACTCGATAGGAAGGGTCTGAGCACGGGGAAGGTTGAGACCCTGTGGGGTGTCGGCCATCTTCTCCTAATCATATGCGACTCAGTTGATCCTTAGTCTGCGAAACTCCTAACACAAAAGGCAGCAGAGTGTAAATGCAAAGTATTTACCGTAGCCAGCATTGATACAAGGCTTGACAATGAAACAAGGAAATGTAAAGTCTGTTGGTGCACAGCAAATATCTCAAGCTGTGTTAAACATTTCAGTGAAAATTTAATTTTACAGCCTGTTTTAGTATTTGCTATTGACTTTAAAGTAGGTCGTGAGGCAATCAGTGCATGTGTGAAAACTGAACGTTGAAGTGCACAGTTGTGGAATATGTCTCCTTTGTGTGCCAGGCTGTTAAGTTTAGGGAATTTGTGAACAGAGAAAGTCTGAGATGTTTTAGGCTGATGGCTGCTCAGTCCTCACTGCTGCTGTGTGGACTGGTTAAGCTGGAACCAGAACAGTAATGCAAAAGTAAAGTGTCTCCCCGATCCCTGAATACTCATGACAGTAACAATATCTGGCTCTCTAGGTAACCAGTGTTAAGAGTAAATAATATGTGATTGTTGTTGTTGTACTTTGCCTTTTGCTTAAGTTTTAAAATAAATGCCATAAACTTTATTCATCCCCTGTCCAGTATGATGTGCTGTCATGTAGCTGCAATACACCAAGGGGGGAAAAATGTTTTATTACGGCTTTAGGGATTTAGAAGACGACATACATTTGGTTGCAGTTTGCAACTTGAGTCCCTAGATGCCAGTATATTCCACAAATTGGACTCCACAAAGAAAGAGGTTCAAGGATTTTTGATACATGAGGCAGTGTGGAGTTCTAAACAATG